>NW_015151658.1:120717-177090 GCF_000732505.1 Cyprinodon variegatus
TCGACTCCATGCCACGCCGCATTGCTGCAGTAATACAGGCCAAAGGAGGCCCAACTAAATACTGAGTGCTGTACATGCTCATACTTTTCATGTTCATACTTTTAAGGTGGCCAACATTTCTATAAATCCTTTGTTTTTATTGGTCTTCAGTAATATAATATATGTATATTTTTATTAATTATTTTACTCTTGTTATTAAGGTTATCTTACTTTCTAAGTTTGAACATTGCAGACAAGACTGATGATAATGAAAGCCTCTCTGCGGCCGGCAGAAAGAGAAAAGCTGCAAACACTGCAGAAGTTTCTGAGTCTGCAGGCTCTCCAGTTTTCACCTGCTGGCTGATGAAGTCTGAGCCTGAGAGCCGCTTTGAAAACGGCATTGATGTGAAGGTAAAGGAAGCAGGAACGGTGAAATGGAAGGTTCTCGTTAGAGCGAATAACCACCGTGCTTTATTCTGCAGTTCGGCATTGAGGACCTGAAGGCTCTACCCAATCAGACTGGCTGCTGGGACGGCGTCCGCAACTATCAGGTAGGTCAGAAAGCTGACTTGATGATTTATCTTTACCTTTTTTTTATAAATAACTCTATATGATGTGTGAAAATTTGCTCTTTGTCTTTAGGCTCGTAACTTCATGAGACAGATGAAAGAGGGGCAGCAGGCCTTTTTTTACCACAGCAACTGTAAGGAGCCGGGGATTGCTGGAGTCATGACAGTGAGTCCTTCCTCCCTCATTAAAGCATTAATGCAGTGTCTAACAAATGTATTCAGACTCCTTAAACTTTTCCCATTTATTCACATCACAATTAGAAACTCAAATGTATTGTATTCGGATAATAGACTAACACAAGGTAATGCATAATTCAGAAGTAAGAGGAAGGTCATACTTGATTTTATGAATCATTACAAAGTGAGGCATGCATTTATATTCAATTCAATTTATTTCTATAGTGCCAATTCACATCACATTTCATCTCAAGGCACTTTACAGTTCACCAGATCATACGGACAAATTGATTCAAAGTTTTCTATCTAATGAAAACCAGTTGATTGCATCGACTCATTGACTCAAATGCAATCCCTCTCACTAAGCATGCTTGTAGCGACAGTGGAGAGGAAAAACTCCCTTTTAACAGGAAGAAACCTCCAGCAGAACAAGGCTCAGTGTGAGTGGCCGACTGGGCTTTTTTTCTCCGGTACCCCTAAGCTTTGCTTCGGTGTTATTTAATCCCAGAATAAAAGCAACTGTTCTTTAAAGGCCTCAAACATTAAGAAAACACCCATAACACCAGAGGAGCTGCAGCGCCTCCCGGCTCAGGTGGCAGCATCTGTTGACCGGACAAATCTGCTCTTTTGCCGAAAGGTCATGTAAGGGATGAGGGCATTTGATGAGACAAAAAAAATAAAATTTTCAGACCTTCATGCAAAATCCAATGTGTGATGGTAAACTAGCGTATCGGGACACAACCCACACACTGGAACACCGATTGCAGCATTACGCTGTGGCGATGCTTTTCTTCATAGGGCGGCAGGGAAGATGGAGGGAAATGGAACCATTGCAGGGAGCTTATATGTTCTAAATCAGTCATGTTTGTGCTTTTATATTAAGCTGAGGATTTGTATGAATTACTGCTACTTTAATTTGGCTCTATTTATATGATTACTTTCCTTCGCAAAATAATTTATTTCATTTACAATGCTTTGCTTAATTTGTAAACAGCACAGTAAAATCATTTGGGGCAAATAATTTATCTAATTATAAGTTTTTCTTCACTTATTATTAATTGACTTATCAATAACTTTACTTCTACTGCACTAGATGTTGCTGGTTGATTCACAATAAATTCACTGTATTTTGTTTTTCTAATAACTGGGGACATAAAATACTGATTTGATAAAAGTTTATACACCAAACTATATCTATACTCATGTTTTTATCTTTTAATTGAATTGCAGAACACCACATATGCATGATCTAAATTGTTGACTTTTTACTGATTTAAGAGTAGTAAGTGCGCCTCTGCTTTCGTGTGCGTTAAAAATGCAGGAACAAAGGATGCTTCATAGCACTGTCAGTTCAATGCTTACCCCCCTTTAGCAACAAACAGGTAGAGCAGGCTGCACATGCCACACTATTTGCAGGCTTCTCAGATTTTAATTCGCTAATAAACATTAAAAGCCATGCATCATTTCACCTCCACTTTTTTTGCTTTGAAACTATGTCGATACGGTTGGAAGGCATTGTTGGTTTGATGCTCAGCTCTTGTTTCCTGGATCAGATTGTGAAGGAAGCGTATGTGGACCACACTCAGTTTGACAAGAAAGATGTCCACTATGATGCAAGCAGCAAGCCAGACAACCCCAAGTGGAGCATGGTAGATTAAAAACCTGATCTATTTAGTGTTTGCTAATAAAGGTCCTGTTTAACAGCTGATCCCCTTATTCCTCAGGTAGATGTTCAATTTCAAAGAATGATGAAGCGTTTTCTTCCTCTTTCGGAGTTGAAGAAATACCACCTCCAGCACCGCGCCAACGGAGGACCTTTGAAGGATATGGCTCTGTTTACCAGAGCCAGGCTCTCTGTTCAGCCACTAACCTCAGGTCTGTATGAATCGGACGCTGTTTTATTTTGTAATCCAAGGCTGGTTGTGATTGTTGTCTTTTATTCGTTTTCTGTAGAGGAGTTTGACTTCATCCTGAGTCTGGAGGACAAAGAACCGCTGTGAAGAGGGGATTCATGACCCAATAAAATCACTGGCTGTATCAACCCACTACTGTGAAATGGGCCTCTTGGAAATTTCACATGTTCGAGGATAATAAATTTGTTATGACTCAGAATCACTTGTTTTTTAGCTTTCTTTTGTGGGAATAGATTAAACCATTCCATACAAGACATTAAATAGAAGCCAAAGGAGGGGAAAAAACAGGATATAAAGGATAATGGGGCTTACAGCTACAGTAATAATCAATTTTTCAAGAGGTTTAAGACCATAGAATCCCAATAAAAATATTTTTAATGCGGGTATGTCAACCTAAAAGTCAAATAAATACACAATTTATGCTTTAATTATTTATAAAGTGGATTCATTTCTGCTATGGCTGACATAAAAATGGAGGAAACTGCTAATTTGACAGTGACACCCTCTATAATGAGGGCAAATATGTTTTTGTTAAAAAGAGACCGGTTGATCATGCTTGAGTACTTAAGCATTTTAACATAAAGTTGAATTGAAGGGAAAATTTAGCTATCAAGTTATACTGTAGATGAGCAGCATCAAACCTAAAAAATGAGAGTAAGCTAAAGCTGCCTGTTGGTCACATTGCATTGATGCAGTAATTGAAGTAAAGAAAGCAGGGCCGACAACAGAGTGCATTTATTTCTAATGGAATAGCTGAAATATTTATTCGAGTACATTCTAGTTTATTGAGATCTTAGCTCCTCCTTTTAGTACAGCTGGGTGATACACATAGTGTCAGATGTGTTAGTACAGTGAAATATGGTGCCTAGATGCAAACTGAGTGGGACTGTTAAAGATATTGTATATTTCTGTTAAACTAATTTTATAAGTTATTTTAGTTGCCCATCAAATAAGAAACAAATCTATTTAAACCATTCAGATCATGGAATGGTCTCAATTCAGTGACTATTCTGAATTGAACTGCTTTGCACAATGCTGATCTGTTAAGTTTCTGCTGTGTGCATGGCAGGAAGTGATGATGAAAAATGCAGCAATAGCTGCACCAAGTTGTGTATTATTACATCGGGGAGGGTGACTCTTCTTGCTGAGTCATGTATTTTTAAACAAGGAAAATAAGGCATCCGTGGAGCTTTAGGTTGTTCTTTTAACAACCGTTGGTTCTTAAGTAAAGAGTGCCACATTTCTCTTTTGACCAGTTTTTGTTTGTTTTTTTATTGGTGTCTGGGAGCGACAATCTGAATTTGTACTTTAAGGTTGAAATGATGTGAAGATTTAACATTTTAAAATGCATGGAATCAGCCTGCCTTTCCCAGGCACCTGGTGTTGATGTCCCTTCCTGTAGGTGATGCTCTATCATTGGAGCCAGAGCTCAGCCAGCAGGCTTGGCTCCAGGAGAACTTACTGACTTCTCTGATGGGGGTTGTGCCTGGTTAGAGGGTCATTCTTCATCTGAAACACGAGAGATCAAGTGTCTGGGTAGGAAGTAAAGCAAGGTAGGGCTAAGGAAGGTTTTCTTCCAATGATCTATTACTTATTGGATGAGAAGAAGCAGATGAATCGTATGCAAATTCACAATGATTGAAATATGGAGGTTATTTTCAGCAAAAATTATGTTTGACTCTACATTTGTATACATGCTTTCTTTTATTGATGCCTGTTTGTGCAGGTGTTAGCACATATACCTTACAGAAAGAATTGTTGGCCAGGACCTTTGTGCAGATTCATCAACTGCACATATTGATTTTTTAGATAGTCTGGCATTGGTTTTACATAAATGAGCCACTCTTCATTGGCCTTAGGTGTGAGTGTGCATGGCTTCCTGCATGTTTTAGATGTTTCCCTTGAGGACTGACCCCTAAAGACACGCCCTCTGGAGTAAATATAAGGACGGAGGCATTTAAAGGTTATATACTATTACAGAGGAAGGGCACTCATCCTTTTTTAATTATCACATTTTGATTTGAAGCCAAACACACATTTTTATTTTTTATTTTTTTAAAGCACATTAAATTACTTATTAGAAGAGGTGACGTCCATAATATACCCTTTCATTACGTAGGACTTCTATCTGATTTCATTTCAAAGAATGGCTGTCCTTCCTGCAATCATTGGAACATGTGCTCATCAGGCTTGGTACAGCTCATGACAAGACAATTCAGAGCATAGCTAAATCTCTCTGCTGCATTGTTCTGTTGGAACACAGGTTCTCTTCTACGTTATCCAGCAGCCCCTTTGTCTCTCTCCATTAACATTTAATAACCTGAATGTCAGCCCGCAGATCAGCAGTAATACCCGCTGACACTTTGATAACAGCAACACTCCACTGTTTTGTCTGTGCTGTGTCTTGAAATCCTTTCCAAATCTCTTTAATAGAAACACGACCCCAACATTCATCTGCATACAGCAGCCACATGTTCCTGGGCTTCATTGGGTTCCAGGGCGAGCTGCTTGCATTGGTATTTGACACCCTTTTTTGAGTTTTTGATGCAATAGCATGACATCTGGGCCATACTATTTATTAAACCAGTTGTGTACACATTTTTAATTGCTGCTAGTCAAAAATGATCAAGTTACAAGTAATTATGGGCCATATTTTTCTTTTTACATGTTGAACAATGAATAAAGCTTACAATGACTGTAACAAGTGTAACAAAATATATATTCCAGTCCCTAAAAATACTGTTACTCTTTGAATTATTGATTGATAAAAGATTCTTAGTTGGTTTCCAGCAGGAAAGAAATTCAACCTTTTATTTATTTTTTTTTATCCATAGTCTATTAAGCCAGGTGTTCTGATTTTAAAATCAATAAAAGCTGGATGCTTACATATTGTGAGATAAAAATGAAAGTAAAAGAAGATGGCAAACAAAATAATTAGATTAGATTTGAGAAGATATACATTTGTGATTGAGCATTTCCTAGATAATGTCTGCATAATCCATAGATGAAGGGTTGAATTGTACAACAGGGGCCAAACTATGGATATATCATGGCTAATTGTTTGGCGTTTAAAGCCCAGCCATTTTTTCAATAATGATATAGAACTGGTCTACTAATCGGCTAGAGCCCATACTAATGTGTCACTACAGGGCAGAATGTAGTGTTAAAAAGCTATAATGTGCTTTAAAGCAACCAATAAGAGACACGCTCATAAACCAGTGCAGTACGAACACTTAGCTAGAACTGGGTTAAACTGCCTTTTCCTTCAAGCTTCATCTGTTTGCTGTCCCTCAGTGTATGCGCATCAATGCAGGGTAGCAGCCGTGTGATTCGGTTGAATTCCTTTATGATATAAAAAAAAGCAATTAAACAGGTGTAACTAATTAATTAGCCAGAGTGCAGCTGACTAGAACATCATGATGCCTGCTAGGTTGAACTTTAGAAATACTAGTGCTTTCAGTTTGGCTTAGCATTAAGAGTTCTGTTCCCATTTAGAAACTAGTGCAATTTAGTTAGAAAGTAATGGTCGATTAAAGATACAGTTTACCATTAAAGCTACTTTGAAACCTCAGACCCAAAGTTGTATTTTAATTTAAATTACTGCTTCAACTTTGAATATCACCTTTTTTCCCCACATAGATTTTTAAGTCAATAAATTCACACATTCATGCAACAAACAAGTTTTTCCATTTGGCATCAATTTATTGGACGTTTGGGAATAAGGAATAATCGATAAGCATTTTGCAAAAGATAGATAGTTCTACTGTAATTTTTCTCTGGTTAAAAGACTAAAATCATGTTAGAGGCAGGAAGATTTTCATTAGCTTAATACACATAGGCACAACTTTCAAGTCTCTAATGAGGAGGATACAGATGACTCCGTACGGTCAGACCCTAATACAAACACTTCTCCGAAACACCACTGGAATGCTGAGGTAAAGCACATGGACATGACAAGGTCACTCTGTAGCTCGGTGTAAGGGATAATCAACCTATACAAGCTGGGACAGGTTAACAGGATTGACTGGTCTTATTTACATGTTAGAAAAAGAAAAATAAAGTTGTATCATACTTCAGAGCTCTTGTCCAAAAAGGATCAAGAGATTCCAGTTTCGGTTGTGTTTTGTGCAAAAAGAAAAAGGTGTTTAGAGAGATCAAGCAGTGCAAAGTAGATTCTGTTTTTTTAGTTTTTTTTTTTTCTTAGACCTTGTAGGAATTCATTCATTCAACGTGGAATGTCAGAGATTCACTTGGATGAACATTCTTTTTAAACAATAAAGCAAAAGAAAATGTATGTATCCAAAAAGTATTAGAAAGTAATGAATGTGATCTTACACAGCAGACAATGCGACAGGTGATTAGTTGGATTCCTGTACAGTAAAATAACAAAAAGCATGTGTGAGGAAGGAGCCTGAAGCAACCCTGAACGCCTCATGCAAACTGTTTTATAGTTCACACACGGTATTAGTGTGCTGCACGTTTTTTTTTCCTCCCTTTATTACTCGCTTTACCAGCACGGCTACTTGTAACACAGCTGTCTCGCCAGATGTTTGCACAGTTGTCAGGTGGTCATCTGCCTGGTGCAGATACCGGCGATCTGTGAGGAGGGCGCCGGTTTTTCTACCCGCTCTCCTCCTTGGCAGCCTGTTCTAGGGCGCTCTCTGAAGCGGCCGAACCCTCGAACCTCTGAGAGGCGATGGCGGCTTGATGGGACATGCTTTTCCTCACCACGTCTCCTTTCCTCCACAGTGTGATTTCCTGCAAGGGTGGAAATAAAATGTTTAAGCACAGTAATATTTATGTGCAAACATCGGTGTTTAACGGCAGATCAATTTAGTACAACAACAAGGATTAGTCATTTACATGCTGTGAAAAACTGTTTATTTTTAAAGGTTAGGAGTGTCGGAAGGAATGTATTTAATGTTAATGGCAAAATAATGATGTTATTGCATCTTCCCTATGTGCTGTTTTACTTTGTAAGTTGTAAGTTGTAAAGTGCTTTCATTTGTAAACTCTCTGAACCTTGAGTCATTCTAATACATCAATTCCTTTTAATCAATATGCATTGATCTATTATGCCAGTTCCATCCATTTTCTGTCACACCTGTCATCCCTGCTGGGGTTGCGAAGGGGTGCTGGTGTCCATCTCCAGCTGTCTAGGGGTGAGAGGCGGGTTACACCCTGGATGGGTCACTAGTTCATCGCAGAGACACCCAGGATAAACAACCATTCACGCACACACACTCACACCTAAGGAGAATTTAGAGCGCTTTGAGATTTGAATTCAAATGTAAAATGTGTTACAAAAAAAATTCATTATTATTATTACTAGAGAAGCCAATTAACCTAACAGTCATGTTTTTGGGCTGTGGGAGGAAGCCAGAGTACCCGGAGAGAACCCACACATGCACATGGAGAAGATGCAAAACTCCATGCAGAAAGATTCTGGGCCGGGAATCGAACGCAGAACATTCTTGCAGCATTGCTACCACTGTACCACTGAGCAGCCCCTATGCTAATTGATTTAGGTAAAAAAAATGGTCCAACAAGGTTCAGTATTCTCTGGTCTTGGTTCATTAAAAACTTGCAGAGGTTTTATTTGTATTCATATTATTTTTGCACACATTTCCAATTTCAAGTCACCCTGAGTTGTTTGTTAAATTTTACTCCATTTCTTTTGGCACTGCAACAATGTTAACGTTTTTTTTTTATTGGCGTTGTTTACTAACTGCATCAGACACTGACTGTCACATTTCACACATCAGGGGATTAGTCGTCATGTTTATGTACACGCATCAGAATTACAGAGATTAACAACGATCACTGCTTGGTCAGAGGCCAAAATTGGGACTTTTAAGAGTTGGGGGGAAAAAAAGAGAATTACTGCTCACAGCCTGCAAAAACACTAATAGTTAAGTGTTTGTGTTACCAGAACTAAAGACTGTTTTTATATTACTTGCACAGCCATGTTTCCACCAGAGAGGGGTTAACCTTTATTGTGATGCAGCCTCATGTATTATGCATCAGAATGCTGACGGTTGTTATTTAGGCAGGAGTTGGAGCATCCTCTGCAAAGGCTCCATAGGCATGGCCACTAATAGCTGCAGAGAAGGTGGAGCTGCAACAAGTCATGCTGAATATGGCTCTTTCTACAATGAATTTCTATGCATTTTACCTGCATTTAATCCAGACTCCGCGTTTAAATATTCTGTGTTTTTTTAACTAATGATTTAAATGTAGATGCTTCTAAAAGTGATCAGGTTTTGAATATGGAACATGACCAAAGCTCTGAATGGATGAAAGGAACAATGGAATTATCCAATAAACCAGCGGTTCATATTGATGAGTGTGAATTAATGACTTACTTTGGTTGTCATGAGTTGAAAAGTTAATGGTCAACAGGAAATCAATTCTTGAATTCAATCTGTATCCATGCAGGGGAGCGGCTGTACTTTTTAGGTCAATATTTATTAATTCTATGCTTAACAGGAGATAAATGCCAACTGTGCTCCTTCTTTAGTATAGTAACATGAAACAGTTTTATGCCACTCCAGATAAAGTTCCATAAAACCTCTGTGAGGTTTAAGTTATCGCCTCTTATTTTGCCATTTGATAGCTGAAAAGTCTGATTTATCATAATGTTCTTTCTAAAAAGCACGGATCTGACTGAGCCAGCTCTCTACGGTTTACTTTGTTCTTTTTTTTCTTTTACCTGCTGTTTGAAGTAGCGTCTTTCCTCCTCATCGATCAATACCAAATTCAGGTAGTAACGCACAGAGAACTTTTTGTTGATGTCTCTCATGGTTGGAGTCAGATCGTAACCAGCCAGAAATAATCGGATAGGAATAGATTCCCCTGAAACATGAAACGCATTGATTTAGTTTAAATGGCAGCTTTTTTTTTTTTAAGGTAGCACAGGTAATTCTACGTTAATAATTCAATGTTACCTCTAACCGGCGCTCCATCCATTATCTCATACTTTGCTATAGTATCGTTTTCATGGTAGACGCTCGGGCCCGTGCCAGTCGTCTCTCGTTTTATGATGTCAATCTCCATGTGCTTTATTTTAATCCTCACCAGCAGGAAATAGATTTTTCCCACAATCACATCTTTCAGATGGTATCTGTTACAAAACAAATTAGAGTAACTACATACCAATTCATTAAAATTCTTTCATTTGCTGTACAGGGATGCCTTCAAAAGTTATAAAGGGTGCAGATCTATTAAGGAAAAACATCTTACCGAAAATTTCTTAGATTTTGTTTAAATGTATTAAGGTAAATTTCAAATTTCACTTTTTAGAATTTAGAATTTAAAATCTAAAATCGTGTCATTCCTATTAGCACTAAAAGCCAACACAATGTTTCAAAAAAATTTTTGCTTTCAAGCACTCAAAAAACACATTCAGAGATAAAGTTTACACAACACAGAATTCCAGAGAATTAATGAGGAAAAAACTGGTAGAAATGCAAATAAAAAGTGTATATAAGTGTAAGTATAAAAAGTGTATCTGTTGCAGCCATATTGGATAATGAACTAACAAAAATAGAGATAGACTGACACATCAGCTGGACAATATTTTAGGCAGATATTAGCATTTTTTTTCTAGCATCTGCATCGCCATTCATTAATTGAGCAGCCATGCCTTCAGATAAACGCTATTCCCTCCAGCTGCTATCCACCGTAATCTTGTGTTTGATATTTCTTCTTTTTTTATTGACTAGTGTAATATTTGTTTTCTCCTGTTATTTTTGACTTGTAAATGGAGAAAGAACAACAAATATCAGCTTCACAAAAAACAAAAATAAACGCATTCAGGAGCCAGTTAAGCAGATGTCAAAATAATCGTCTCAGCCTAAAAAAGAGGGGAAAAGAACCTGTATTGATCAATCTCTTCACTTCTAACGCACCAGTGATGAAAAATGACTCTTTGGTCTTCAACTCCGTTTTAGTCAAACTTGGAACAGCATTCAGCTGTATTAATATAATGCTGGTAGCCTTTTTAAGAGGCAGACCTACCTCTACGATGCCGTCGATCAGGCAACCTTTTTACAAATATACCTGTATTTGACCAGTGGAGGGGGCAGATCTAAACCCCCAATCATTGATATTAATAAAATATACAGTGGAATTTAAACAAAAAACTTGTGTCTTAGCCATAATTGCCACGCTATGACCCTAGAACACAGAGTAAGAACCCTATTTTATAGCAAAGCAACCTCACTCTGTCTTTTTAAGACAAACATTGGGTTTCTTTTACTCAGTTTGAATATGTTAAGTGGACACTGCTAATAAGTCCTACAGTTATTTAGAAGATGGGAGTTAAAACTTAGAAAGAATTTACTGTTTTTAAAGTAAATCTTTTTGTTTATTCTCAATCTCTTACTTGGACTTGTTGTACTCAAACTCAATATGGAGACAGTCCTCGATTCCGACTTCCATCTTGATGGAGGAGTTGAGTTCAGGGTAGGTGCTCAGTGTGTGGACCACAATGTCCATTTCCTTACTTATGTCATTTAATCTTCTTATCACTGTGGCACGAAGGAAGTACCTGAAAATGCATGCTTTCAGTGGATTAAAGAAGTCAGCGGTCAAATGTTCAACTAAACATTTAACTACATGAGAGACAAGTTAAAATGTGACTCTAACAGTCTTAGTGCCAATAAAGCAGAGTGAATGATCAAACTTACCTTAACTTGACATTCTGGCCAGTATAAGACTCGTACGGTTTTTCAACATGAGTGAACTCAAAGTCAAAGGTCTGTGATTGGGTGATTTCACCGGGTCTTGCAAGATCTTTCACCAAGGAAACAAATTCATGATGGTTCCCTCGATCATAATACAGCTCTGGAAAAAAAAAAAAAGTAAATCAAAAGATAGTATTAAAACATATTTTCATTACATTTTAGAAGATCAGTGGGAAAGAAAAAAAAAAGTGGACTAGATGGATGCAAGGTTCTGGAGCAATACAGAAAAGTCTGGATATCCAGCATTCCAAGGTTTTTAATGAATCTAATGAGGGAAAAAACACATTATGTTAAGGACATGTTCTTAATAGTCCACAACATCTTAATGCAAACATTAATTAATATTCAGCTGAGTACATAAATACAGAGACCATGTTCTAAATGGACTGTATTTCAATTAAAAAAACAAAACAAACAACTGATACCAAAACTATAAAAGACTTTTTGAAGGAATAAACCCCTAAAGAGAGTTTCCTGTCTTAGTCATTACACCATATTGAAGAAATTGATTCAGAGCTACAGACTGATTCAATCGGAATAAATTACATAAATAATCAAACAAACCCAAATCTTTAAAAAAATCTATGTAACTGAAAGGACTTTACACCATTTCCATTTGGGTTTTTTTGTACCATCCAGTATTTGATCAGTGGGTTTAGATGAACTTTGACAATATACAAGCAAAATAACTGCATTTACTTAACACCTAAAAGTAGACATTTCATTCAATCACATAATCATTTCTCTTCATAACTTATTGTAAATAGAGCATAGAGAATGACTAAGGCATTTTTTTTTTACAAATATGCACAAGATCAAAACTATAAAAATGCAAATTCACCAAATGGTAGGATGAATCTTGCACTATAATTATTCTTGATCTGTTTGATAGTTGATTCTGTTATCATGAACAGAAATTTAAATCCATAACTCTCTAGATGCAGCTCCAAAATACGTGTTGAGGCAACGAAACATACACTAGATTGGTAATAGAAAGAAAATAACAATAAAGGCGTAACGTGTGCTCATTATCTTTATCTGCTTCCATCATTTTGTTATCTTAAGTATTTTCCACAACCTCCACATTTGTGTTCAGTCTTAGCAGATGCTGCCGAGTGAAGTGAATCTCTGCCCAAACTGGGCAAATTCGACATTTGAATGAAAATTAAAAGTCATACTACTTGGAATATATTGTAATATAGCTTGCAGCCCTAACACAGTCTTAGAAACAGGATTATTTTCAGATTATTTCATACAGAAAGAGATATTGCAATAATCCACATTCAGATTCATTGATCAGTCTCTCTGTCATATAGAGCGTTACCAATTCAGGACAAATAAATAAATTCAGTTGTGTGCCTGACAAGATTGTAAATGCAAGCAAAAAACATTTTTATAGAAAAAAATAAACAGTATACAAAAAAATAAATAATCTGATCTATCCCCATTCTTACAGCTATGTTATCTCTAGCATGAGGTGCTTCCATCAGTCCAGGTTTGACTATAGCCTTGACCCAATGATGCCTTCACTTTCAAAAGGCATTTGACACATGTTAAAACTAAACCTAGTGATTACGGACAAGCCTCCTAGCTGTAACATAATCCACATCAACCTGTTAGCATAATGAAACACCATTAAGGTATTTTGCATCACAATAAGTAGGACAAACTCCAGAAATAATCATCATCCAGCTCTGTGTACTACTTTTCAGGCTCATATTTAGGCACCTTTTTCAGTTCAACTGAAAGACCATGGGTACGTGTTATTTTAATGCACTTTTAATCTTTATGTTTAACCATTCTCAATCCCTTTCAATAATAATAAACCTAGGATATATCTTTAAACTTTATGACATTGTTTTGAATTTTAGGCAATAGATCAAAAACAGAGATTATGGAATAAAGATCATCTTTGGCTTGAGATTTCTACTCATGAAAATGTGACGTGCATTTTAACTTGCCATTTATTTATGATGATTGGATAGTATGCCCCCAAAAAACATCTGTAATGCTATATTTCTCAATTATGGTCAATAAGATATAATTTTGGTATCTATATAATAAACAAATGTTACAGGGAAATAAGTCCTAAAAAGGCTGTGTTAGGTTAAATGGCTTCTCTAAATTCTCTTTAGGCGTGAGTGTGTGCATGAATGGTTGTTTGTCCTGTTTGTCTCTGTGTTGCGATGGACTGGCGACCTGTCCAGGGTGTACCCCGCCTCTCACCCGTAGACATCTGGAGATAGGCACAGTACCTCTCATGACCCCACTTGGGATTAAGCGTGTCAGAAAATGGATGGATGGATGGATATGTTCTGTTAAAAGTTCAGCATTAAAGATGCATGGGACACAGTGACCAAGCGGAAGAAGGTACTCTAGTCATACACCTAAATGTAACTATTTGGCCTATACAAATCAAAAAGTGTCACAATACACAATAGTGCAAATCCCTAAAAATACAAACCTTGTAAAATACAGTTTTGGGAACATTAGGTTCTCCAGAAAAAGGAAACTAGTCATGGGGGAGAGGAAGGAGCAAATTACATGAAAGAAAGAACTGATAGATGTTGCCAACGATTTGGAAATGAGGAGGAAGTTCACCTACTGAGGGACAGTGCATCAGAGCAGCCCAAAATACAACCAGTAAGCTTTTAAATCATCATTCACAGATGACCACTTACTTAGCTGGCAGAATTAGAGCTATTTTGCTAAGAACTTTAAATCTTTAAATCAGATGTTTCAGTCATTGATTTCAAAATAAATCTGTTCAGAGACACAAAAACAAATGATCTCTCAATAAAAACCCAATACAATGCATTAAAGCCTGACGCTGTGAAGCTTATATTCACTGAATGAGCTTTGCTTGTCTTCCAAAAAGCATTACACAGGTCTGTTAAAACACTTTCTCCCCCAACTCCAAAGCTTCCCAACTGCCAAATTTGTTTAAAATAAACGCGATGCTTTATGCAGAGGTTTTAAATACTAAACCATAGTAATTTCCCTCTGGAATTATTAAAGTATTTCTGATTCTGATTAGAACTGAATAGTTAACATGTGTTTTCCTGTATGACCAATACCTGAACCCACCTATTTGGCCGACAAATTCAATTTTGATGCCGTGATGCTCCAGCCTCTTCCCGGGGTTCTTCAGCGTCACGTTCACCTTTCCGCTGACTGTCTCACCGTCGTAGAAAAGAAAGTATTTGTCTTTCTTCCCATCTTCAGTCTTGTGTTCAACCTTCTTCCTCGTTTCGGCGTCATTCAGGACAACATCGATTTCTGCACTTTGTCCAAAACTAAAGAAACTCATTATAACGGCAGGATTGCGCCAACTCTTATCTCATGAAAGTTATCGTAGCCTACTGACTTGTTAGCAAGCTAAAGTGGAAAAAAAAAGGTCCCCCCTCCTTTCAACGGTGTTTCAAACCAGAAAACAAACACACATAAGGCCTTACAGGGTGAGTAAGCTCACTTCCCCTTTTTTAAGACCCAAATAAGCACTTAGTCATGAAAAACGAACAAATATTTTACAAAAGGAAACTAGCTACAGGTCCATACTGGCGACGAACTAGCACTATGACGGTTAAACCCAAACGCACATGAATATGTCTGTTAGCAAATTAGCCGTTTCCGTTTTTTTCTCTTCTTTTATGTCGGACTCACTGCAACCATTTAACTGCCTTCAGCGAAGAGTCTTCGGTGAACTCAATTGTCGAAACGGAATTGACTCTTACATGTTTGTGCTCTGACAGATAAGACAGAGGATGTTGTCAAACCAACAAGCAGTAATGTTAGCTCAGGCTACTTGCGCTGTTTGGACTACTTCCGGGTGGATGTTTTCAAAATAAAACCGGAAAGGAGGAATTGCGGTGGGAAAACTTTTAAACTGAAATATCACAAGTTGTTTCTAAGTTAAAACACACCAGCCTTATTTAAAAAGACAAAAAACTATATTTTGTTTTTTCCATTAGCTTTGAGGCATGATCATAGAAAAATTATGATAGCACATGTTTTTCTCAATATTCTGTTTTACTTTGATGACTTAAGTTTTTCGAATCATTATGTCTTACATATATTTAAAAACAATAATATTCACCTCACTATGTTTTGTCATAGAAAAGCTCTCTAATTAGTCATGCATACATTTTTTTTCACACAGAAAGAGAAATGTTTAAAGTTGAAGTTTACAGAAGGTTGAAAATAAGAAACAAGGTTTCTTACCAAATCTTTTCAAAACAGTCTGTGTAACTTGCTCAATGTAAAGGGCTTGTTCTTGTAATTGAGATTTTTAAAAAAAAAAGAAGATTATAAATAGATAAAGTTAAAATGAATGAAATGAGCTAAACCTTTTCCCCACCTATATAAAAAAAAAAAAAACGTTAACTGAACATATGAGAATAAATTTACCAGAAATACCAAACTTCACCCCATTGATGCTTTGCCTGTACTGTATATTTAGACTTGTCATCCTGTTGGAAGTTGCACCTTTGTGTCTTTTGTCGCCTCTAACAGGTTTTCGTCTGGATTGCAATGCATAGCACCACCCATATTAAATTAGGTAAGATGTGTGGATCTTTAGGTAACTCCTCAATTAAGTCGACATTTACAGAGAACTCCACTGATATCTATCTTGTAGAGATTCTACCTGCAGTACCTGCTTTGCTTTTTTTGCATCTTCCTCTGAACTTTTCCAGAACTTTATCCCAGACTTGCCGAGATTGTACCTTTCTGCTGTTTGTTCTCTAATATTCAAAACATCTGAGGCCTACGTAGAACAGCTCTATTATCTGATATAGTTTCACACAGAAGAACTCAATTTCCTTACAAAAGCGTGGATATCCAATGGCAGTGGAATATTATTATCCACTGCCATTGGATATACCGTACTGTAGTATATGGTTCTTCATTCTGACCAGGTGTCTCACTGTATGGTGTGAGGGCTGCAGCGCCCAAGACTGGAAGAAGGTGAGAAGAGTAGTGAGAACTGCAGAGAAGATCCTCTTCCCTCCATAAAAGACATTTCATTCCAGCGCTGCGTGTCCCGAGCCCGTAACATTATCATTGACCCCTCACACCCTCACCATGAACTGTTCTCCCTGCTGCCTTCTGGGAAGAGGCTTCACAGCATCCGATGGAGGTCGAGCAGATTCCGCGACAGCTTCTTCCCCACTGCCATCAGGCTGCTTAAGTGTTGAAAAAACTCTAAATTATGTCACCGACTCTGCATCAAGCTGACCATATCAATATTGTTTTGTACACACTCAGTGTATACAAAATGACTATAAAGTTTGTGTAGGTATAAGTCTTATTAGTTATCATTTACCCCCCTCTTACAGTCATATTGTAATTTTTCTTTTTGGTTTCGCAACAAACTAATTTTCTTTCTTAAAAAACAGTCAACGTTTTAGTTCACATAATTTATTTCCTTATTTATTTGGCTTTTTCCCTTGATATAAAAAAAAAATATATATTTTCAGAAATAATTTCCACCATGGAACCCCTTCCTACCGTTTACGCTTTTAAAAAATTACTGCCACTACCAGATTTACTAAATCATTCACAAGAGGACACTCATTTGCTTGTGCAGTTGAAATGTATTTAATAGTAACAAAATAACGTGTAACATGAATATCAAATAAACAGCAGACGTTTTACAACAGTTCCTGAGTTGTTACACATAAACATTTACACACGCCTGCATAGAGATAACTGTTGCTACTGACAGACGCAACACTGCAAAACACACTAAGTGAATACAGTGAAATTTATTTGCAACAAACAATTTATTCTACTATTTACAATAAGTTATCTAGTGTGGTGCATTCAAATGAAAATAGTATTTATGTAAGTTCAAATAATACTGAATCACAACTGGACAATATGTCCTATAATCACAAAATAACTTGTTACACGAAAAGGTCACTTATAAACAGCACTCCCCAAAAATTATTTGAACACTTTTTTTTGGTAAATGTTAACTTTCAGCATAGTTTGATATACTTTTAAAATGTATTGTTTTTATCTGTACACTCACATATTTAGTATATTCAAGAACATAATATAAAAAAGGGCTGATAAAGTGTGCCTTATGAGTTCTATCTGATCAGCCTTTTACAGTCTGCTACTTTTTTCCTGTCTATCTACAGTATATATACAATATTCATCTGTAAGTGAAACTATTAAGGACATGTTTTATTGATCTAATGTAAAAGTTTTCAAAAACAAGTTCGCTCCGTAAAAAATTGAAGGACTATATAAAAAAGGACCATTTAAAAGAAAAGGAGAGGGATGTAGCTTACAGTAACTTGCAATATCACTGAGGGCCAAATATCAAATATTAAATTTCACAGCTTTTAAATGCTTTTGTTGTACAAACAAACATGTTGGTAAAGAAACTCGAACACGAAAAAAAAAAAACAGTTGTTTAACGAAACAAGATAAAAAAGAAATGTGCTGTAAAAATATTTGGTGCCACAAATTTGATGAGTACTTTGGCAAGTCGGTTGAGTTGATGTGCATCTGAGAGTAATGTGCCATGTTACACCTTAGATGTCATTAGCTTGAGCATCATTGTTGCTAGGTAACCTTAAGAGCTTTCTGTTTCATCCACCAGCTTCTCCCCATGACTTCTGTCAAATGATGAAGGAAGACTTGTGGCGGAAATGACCCTGTAAAAAACAAAAAAAAAAAGGAAAATCGGGAAAAAAAAAATTAAAATATCACAACCAGCTTGGTGATTACATATCAAAAAAGGATTCAATTATAATAATATGCTGTTTGTAATTTCTGGATTTCATCTACCTCATCTGCATCAGCATAATCAACAGCAGGAGCCTGTGCTGGAGTATTGTAACTAAAAAAAGAAAAGAAAAGGAAAAATAGGAAAACACAATGAAATAAAAACGAAACTCCCTTAGTGGACTTTATAGATTTTAGAGCTAAACTGTATACTCACTTGTTTCCATTGTAAACACTTTTGTAACAGCACAAACGTTTCATCACATAAATAACAAAAATCAAAGTGACAACTGCCATTAGTCCACCGCAAGACTGGAGGAAAATTCCAAGGACATCGATGTCACCTGCAACAAGACAGAGGAGTAGTGAGGGATCCCATAAAGTCAGTATTCAAGATCTGTTTGCAAACACCGAGGAATTAAATGCAGATGCTTCGCCTCCTATTTAGCCTTGATGATAAGTCAGTAACTAAAATATAGTATATTCTTTTATGGGCTTTCAAAGCGCACTTTGAAAAATGAACAGCTCTTATGGAAAGAAACACTTTTCAGTGTGATTACTGTTACTGAGGGAAGAAGAGTGAAAGCTAGCTTTTTTCAAAATCAGCGATTAGAAAATAGGTCAGAGAAAGCACAGAGATGTAAGACGCTACAATATGTGAACACTTGTTAGCAGTTCATTCACTGCTGGGCCTGGGAGAGAGACTGAGATGTTCAGTAGACAACAGGAAGGCACATTATACTTCAGGAAAGTTGCTCTTTTTGATTCTTTTGAGTTTATACCTTGTTATAAAAAAATGTTAGTACCAGAAACGTAGGCAGACTTTATGGAAGTCTCTGAAATAATGACTCTCAAAGAAAGGTTCTAATTAGCTAAAATAGTCTTGCATAGAGCAGACAGTAGCTTCTAAATCCTGAGATTCAAAATTTACCTCAGAACTGATCTGTGCATCTCTAATCAGCATTAGGACAAGGTAGGTGTGACCTGATTTCCTGCTAATTAAACTAAAAGTTGCTCTTACTGTAGAGCCCAAAACTTATTGATATCCCCGGCAGACTTAGATCACATCATTACTGTGACCAGACTTAGATCACATCATTACTGTGACCAGACTTAGATCACATCATTACTGTGACCAACAGACAAAGGCAGTCTTCTAATATTCTATGATATTTTATCATTTTATATTTAACTTAACCTTTTTATGTGTAATGTTTCTTTGTAGCACTATGAAACCTTCCTATATAAACTACCTATATAAAGTGCACTATAAATATTTAGCATTATCATTATTCAAATAATTATCATCATTATTACCTCAAACTACATGGCTTAGAACCTCATCTTTCTATCAAGATCCCTCTCAAACTGCTAGAAGAACATGCAATCTGTTAATACAGCTGAATAAACCAGCAACATACCCAGTTATTACACCAAAAACATCTTGCCCAAGCAGGTTCGTACTCCTTATTTTGAATGTTTGAAGAAAAAGTCCATAATAGACATAAAGTTTTTATTCTTAGTTCTTTTGGTGATTCTTTTTATCATTTTTCTTTGTAGTTGAGCTGAGGAGAAATTCTTCAAAATAAAATAAAGTTTTAACTCGCTCCTTCTGTTAAACCTCAACAAAATTCTGGAGTTCAAATACCATAAATGAGTAGAAAAGCACTCAGAGAGCACAGACCTCATAGCTAAAACTTGCACATGAATTGGATCATTACCAAATTTGAAAGAATTGTTCCTCGGACTGAGGTGCACCTTTGTGAAAAAATTTCGATTTAAATCCATACATAACTTTTCAATTAATGCTGTACACAGATCGACACACACACCAACTCGACTAAAAACATAACCTCCTCGGCGGAGGTAATGATTTAAAGGTAGTAATTTAAAGGTACAACTCACAGACTTCCATTGTTTTTGGAGGGCACTGTGCATATCCAGCATCATTCTTTGCCTGGCAGTAGTACTCGCCTGCATCCTCTTTTCTCACACGTCGAAATTTCTGGGGAGATAATAAAAAAAAAAAATCTTCAGTCCACTGGAACACAGTAGGGCTAGATTATATGGCTAAAACATCTACCATGAGACATTTCTTTATTTCAGTCAATATATAATATAATTTAGATATGAATATAAAATAAATGAGAGCATCAGGAAGATGCCTCTACAAACCTATGAGAATTATTCTGCCGTGTTTATTAAACTCCTCCCATAAAACAGTTAACAAGTATTTGCTTCAAAAAGCAAAACAGATATAACGTTGACAAATGCTGTAATCATACTGTATACTGTAATGTATACTGAAATATCAGAAATGTCATATATATTGATATTGCATACTGACATTATCATCATACCATTGGTCACAGATAATCTGAATACTTAAGAGTATCCAGAGAAGCATGACAAGTGGTTAGAGCACAGCACCGTGTTTAATGTTAAATGCACAGAAAATTTTGACTGAAAACTACAAAGTTAAAATGACAAACAAAGATATATAGATATGTTTGGTTTTTATTATTATGGGAGGACTCAACATTCACATTGACAATCCTGAAGACAGAAGTGTAATGTTTGTTTAACTTGACATTTCAATGAGCAAACACAAACAGGGACATATTGTGGACATGATCTTCACTGAGCGTCCAAACATTCCCAAAGTGTCTGTAATGGATGATTTAATCACTTTCCTGTTTATTTTTAAATTCAATGACTCAGTTATCTAGAGACAGAAAAAACACATTATTAAGGACTATTCTACTGAAAGCTTTAACCAGATTTATTCCTCTACCTGCTATTTGCCCTGTAACTCGGAAGATGACTTAGTTTCTAACACCAGCACAACAACAATACAGAGATTGAAATTGTTTCCGTAAAGAAAGTTGCATGAAAGAAAGGTTCATTATAAATATCCAAAATTATTACATCCACAACAACTACATTGTTTTTAGAGATCTAAAATCTAACAGATGTTATTCTTATCTGGTCAGAGTTTTTTTTTTTTTTGGTAAATAATAAACATAGAAGATTTGCTTTGAGTGGAACATTATCCTCCTTTCATATGTCTCTGTCTGGTTAAGCCTCCTTGCTGGATATCTTTGCACAGAGGGATTATTCTTGCAATTAGTCATTCATTGGTTAAAGGTTTGTTTCAGATTAAGCTTTTTATGTTACATAAGCTGTGACATACTACGTTTAGGCCTAAGGATTTCTGCTAAATAGATTTAAAAAAGAAGCTTGTTTCAGGTAATATGCAAAAAAAAAAAAGAAACAAAACAAAAAAACCTATATTTCTGATAATATGTTTTCATGATATTAAATGAAATGTGGTAATAAAAGGCTTTTCAATGTTTTAGTTTGTTTTTACCAGGCTTCCAGTGTCAGGGTTGATGATGTAGGAGAAGTTGAGGAATCTCTGGCTGGTTTTCGGATCCTGAGGAAGCTCCTCGTTGTTGTGGAACCAGCGGTACTGAGAAGCAGGAAAACCTTCGTTTTCCAGACATCGCAGCTCTGTGGATGTTCCCACTGTGACCGACTCTGGTACACTGCACCGTGGTACCACAGGTTTCACTGCACACAAGCAGAAACTACCATCACTACAACAATGTTGGACATTGTTGCATTTACTTCATCCCATGGTTAAAATGAGGATTATTTTTCGTTGTTTTTTTTTGTTGCAAATCTCAGATTTTTGTGAAGCTCTATGATTCTAATTTCTCTTTAAGAATATGCACACATTAAAACAACAAACTATTATTAAAACACTGTAAATCATATATGTGAAAGAAACAATGCTGCATGGAGGGTTGTGACTAAAACAGTTACAAGCGTTTAGAGGAGCTATCGGTGTAGGAAAATGGCAATCTCTTTCTGTACATTCCAGAATGTAAAGACATTTAAAAGTATTGTAAAGGATTTTTTTAAAAATACCCGCCCTCTCTCCACTTAAAAAAAAAAATGCGTGTGCAAGACCATAAAGTGTGCTGTTCTCATAGCACATACAAGCTTCCTGAGTCCACATTCAGCGGGGACTATATAGTGGACTTTAAAGCAAACTGACCAGTTTCAGACAGATGATCACTGCTTTTTGCCCCGTTGGTCAAGTAATTCCTCCTGCACAGCGCGGTGCCATCGCCATCTCGGCTATTACTTGCCACTGTCTGGTAGCACAGCGTGCAGCTGTGACAGCAAATCCCATGATGCTTTGCGAGGAGAATCCTCTGTGCAAAGCATTCTGGGATATATCTGCCTCTTCTGAGGCCTTTCTTTTCTTCTCATACACTTCATAGACACTTTGTCTCTTACGACCCTCGGCCATTTTCAAAGAAAAGCGGTGAGAAAGGTGAGCTCTAATGACTATCTGAGACTGTAGCTATCCACAGATATATGCCTGAAAGTGCACATGTGCAGAAAAAGATAGCTAAAGGGTTAAGTAAAGCTTACATAAATATATCACCAGAATGATTGACAATTAGGACCACTTATTTAGATGATCCACCTGGAAATAAAAGATCGTCCTCTATACCTTTAAGCTTAAAAAAAATTATTCCAGTCACTTTTTTATTGTTTACTTTCTATTTGGGTTTTAATATAATAGTATAGAAAATGAATTAAACTGCAACGATATGTACTCATATCATTAAATGGTTGTGGTGGTTGGTGGCTTAATTGACTGAATACATCTAATGCAACGAGCTGCTGAGTCGATGTATGTCTGGATACATGCACAGTCTTCGGTTTGTGTATACCAAGAGTAGCAAAGACTGCTGACGCTCATTCTTTTGGTTGTCCCTGTCCAAGTCTAGTGTACTCAAGGGGATTTTGAGTCTAAATATAAGCTTAGAATTGCCCGCCTAGGTCAGAAAATGCTACTGTTAAGGAATGCAAAGTTTTGCAGTGACTGTGATGAGGCTAAGCAGTAGTTCAGTAAGCCCTTATATAACACCCAAAGGGTTCTTTATTGATAGAAGTGTTTATTTTTATGGAAGAAACTCAAAACGGCTGAACTAACTCTATAAACTGCACTTAGCATCTGTATGTTGCTAAGTACTTTAGAGGGATATGTTGTTCAGTTTTTAATCAAGTCTATTAACCTAAACCAAATCAGAAAACATGTGGTAGTTCTGCAAAGCTGTTCATCAGAGCAATCCCCAATGTCAAAAATGGTTCCCTGGCAAACTTTGCCTGACTGAGCTTCATATTTTAGGGACAAAGTGACATTGATCCTCTGATCCAACGCTGGATGTTAAAGGGCACACATGAAAAACAAAAATGGATTCTACAACCTCACTTTGCTGTTTTGCTGTTAAAACTCATCTTAGACGGAACTAGTTGACGTGCATAGAACACTTCAGTTGCTCTGGAGTAAGTTTGCTCCCCATACCTCTAACTGCGAGACTAATGAGTATCTCATCAAAGTCTCTTTGATCTTCGATGGCGGCCACTTCGCAGCGGTACTCTGCGGTGTCTGCTCGAGAGGTGTTGAAGATCAGAATGTTGGCTGGCTCTCTGAGCTGAGCTCTGTTCTCCAGGTCCCCTTTTAGTGAGAGAAGAAAAGTCTTTACAGTTCCTCATTCAAATACACAGTGTGACTTCACGCTTCGAAAACAGAGCTCCTTAAAGGATCCATTCATTCATTTGGCTCAGCTTGGAGCTCTGAGGCGATGCTTTGAAACGCTGTGGAACGCTGGGACTGTCCAAGAGCTTTACCTGATATCTTGTTCTGAAAGTAAACATAGCTGGGAACCCCGTTTTTGATCTTCTTCCACTCTATCCTGGGGTTGTTTGTCGAAATGGACTCTATCAAACAGGTCAGTTCAATGGCTGTGGAGACAACAGCACAAAAGAGACAAGAAGAGATCAAAAGAGAGGGAAAGAGGGTTTAGAACAGGAAAACAAAAGGTAACCTTGATAAAAAGGTTGGACTTGTTCTTCTGCAACTTACGCTCAAACTCATTTGCCCAAACAATCTTGTCTGTGGTTCGGAGGATTACTCCAAACGACGATGGAATGTGTACTGGGAAGAAAAAAAAACAGAAATAAAGAAAAACAACGAACATACTAAATCCTGAGTTACCCTCAGAGGAAAGACAAAGCATTTTTATCAGTAGACATTAATAATCAGGCACGTTGTCGGATAACCAGTCGATTAGACAGATAAAAAAGGAGAGCGTGAGAGAGCCTTGGGATCTGATTCAGTATGAAAATGTCTCATTAATTATATCCTATTTATATATTTAAGGAGTCTAATGCCTCGGGCCAAAACACTGGAGTTCTACAACTTAATGAACACGTGGACCACACAGAGAAACTGACATATTCTGACTTTACCACTAACTTGATACTTCCTGACAGATAATAAAATAATTATTGAACCTGGAAGAGCTGTGCTACATGAAACCTAAATGATCAACGTTTTTCATAAACTTGGTACAAATGTTATGACAGTTATCTGAATGTTAAAAAGCTTCTGTTTAAACTCCAGCCGGATAAAAAAACACACATTGTGAAGTTTTATCACAGGTTATGTGCTCACAGATTCAGAGGAATGCAAAAGCATAATAATAGCCTTTTTGTGATGCAAGACACATTTTAGGAGGAGACTGCAAGCTTTGTACTTTGTGTTTGCAGTTCACCCCGAGTAGGAAAACTAAGGTATAGAGCATTCTTTTAGTTTTATTTATTTATAAGCTAAGAGGCACTGAGAAATGGGCTGGGAAATGCCATTCTCCATCCTTAAGCTAAATCAGCCCTGAACAAAAAATCAAAAAGGAAAAAAAAACTTCTTCTTTTTCCACACAGTGGGTCACCATACTGAGTGACTAGAAACTAACCCTTAATCCTTGGGTGAGGATGTGATAACTGAGAGAAGACTAAGATCTCAATATTTTCAGTTTCAGCCAGGGGTTTGAAAATGAATACAGAGGAAGCATGGAGAGGTTAGAAGTTTTTCTTTCTTAATGTCAGGTTCATTCAGGTTACAAGAGAACCTGTCAGGAATTCAGATAACAGGAAGGCTGAACTCTTATTCTTTACCATTTTCAACCTCCACCTTCCATTGATGACGCTGGATTTAGAAATGTTGTCAGATAGAGTAAATATAAGGATCTAAGTTCTCTATAGGTACCACATGCAAACTGTTTTAGACTGCCCTGATTACCAAACTAAGATGCTTAAGATAATTTAGCTTTTCAGTCAAAAACAAAATGGAGAAGCCACTCAGCCCCACACCTGTGGGTTGGAAATCTGCATTATATTCAGATCAGTGCATCTTTAATAATAAGTGGGTAGCACTGCTGCCTTGCAACAAGAAGGCTCTGGGTTTGATTACCAGCCCAGGGTCTTTCTGCATTGAGCTTGCATGTTCTCCCTGAGCATGCATGGGTTCTCTCCGGGTACTCCGGCTTCCTCCCACAGTCCAAAAACATGATTGTTAGGTTAATTGGCTTCTCTAAATTGTCCTTAGGTGTGAGAGTGTGCATGATTGGTTGTTTTTCCTGTGTCTCTGTGTTGCCCTGCGATGGACTGGCAACCTGTCCAGGGTGTACCCCGCCTCTCGCCCATTGACAGCTGGAGATAGGCACCAGCACTCCTCGCGACCCCACTTGGGATTAAGCGAGTAAAGAAAATGGATGGTTGGATTTTTAAGATTGAAGTTTGCACAGGTACAGTAATATGTTTATCTGATACAAATAAAGGTAAACTGTCAAAATTTTAGTAACAGCTTATTACAAGTTTCTTAAAATGTCATTCTTTTTATAATTTCTTACTACCCACAAATGTGTGGATGACAAAAATGTCCTTGGAGAAAATTAGGAATCGATGGACAATTGGCTCAACAGATTTTACATATTTGATTGTATAATGTCTGAATTAAGATAAAAAAAAAACAGACAAAATAAATGAAAACTTGAGAGACCCAATTCTTTTCTATACCTTAGGTTAATGTTAGATACTTTTATTTAATTAATTTTTTTTATTTATTTTATGTCAGATTTAAAAATACCTATTTTTTGTATTAACCTCAACAGTTTTTATTTTTCTTTAGGTTTTACAATCACATAACAATATTTTCAATAAACATTTTCCTCTGTAAACATCTGTTCCCTTTTAGATTGTAATAATCAACCATCTAGATTGACTTTGGTTCAGACAAAATGCATGATATGAGCTAAATTTAAGGTTCACTGATTGAATTAACTGCTCGAAGCCATTTGTGTTATTTTCTAAATGTCAGACTGTAATGGCAAGTGGCATAATTCACAGGTTCTATCAAAACGGGGCCAGAAAGAAAATGTCAGCTTAATTGAAAAATAGATAAGGATGAACGGGTACCAGTACAACAACAAATAAATAAAATCTTAAAGCTGTTATTCGGCGTGTCTTTGTTCAGTGCTACAGATGGATCAGTATTCTGTTTGCTACCGGTACCCTGCATTCAACCTTTTATGTCTAAGCCACATTTAAATGCAGTAATTGCTAGGGAGACCAACAAATAATAGCTCCCACACTGAGTAACGAATGCGTTCCTGCTCGCAGTGGGGGCAGAATGAGGGGGGTTGTAAATGAGGACAGAAATAAGACAATAATAATCATCCGAGCAGCTCCTGAATACAACAAGACATGCCTGTTTGCCAGAGGCATGGTGCACTCAGAGGTATTTGTTCAACACATCCTTGTTAGCAGATGAGTGACCCTGAGATGTGCTGCATGGTATGACAACAGGGATGGGTGACGCTTAGTCAGAAAATGAAGAAACACGAGGTCCCGCTAAAGTATCCGGTCATATAAACACAGCCGAGGACACTGATGAGATTTGACTCCCAGGTCTCTGCTTCCGTCTCTGCTGCTGACTTTCCCACTCTG
The DNA here is from genome assembly GCF_000732505.1 of Cyprinodon variegatus. Taxonomy (NCBI): domain Eukaryota; kingdom Metazoa; phylum Chordata; class Actinopteri; order Cyprinodontiformes; family Cyprinodontidae; genus Cyprinodon; species Cyprinodon variegatus. Next base: position 147,709 of record NW_015151658.1, read on the forward strand.
TGCATCAAGATCTATTTTTACTGCAGCTTTGACTGGACGTCCTGTGAAACTCGAGGAGGCTCCGATCAACAAATGCTTCCCCCACATATCTTTGTACTGTCTTCTAACAGCTATTATACGGCTCCTTCTGCAGCTTCAGACTCTGCAGTTATAGTGGACACATTTTGGAACTAAAAAGCCAATAACTAGCAGCTTGTTCTATTGTAGACCTTAGCAAAATCATTCATACTGCATGAACTTTCTTCCCATTTAGACATTCCCATTTTCCATCTGTTTGTCCAATTATCATACAGTAATCCGGAAAGTGTTAAAGTATTTAAGACAGTATTTGCATGGATTCACCTTTGGCAACATGTTTTAAATAGGGTGCCGCAAGCTTCAGATCTCTTCAGATATTCAACCAGGTAGAAGACGACTATGGCTTGACAACTCCAGACTTTCACATATAGTTTTTGTAACCACTCCTTTAAGATCCTGAATGTGTGATGTAAACATCTGAACATTGATATGTTTATTTTGTCCTCTAGTCTGCCACTTCATGCAACTGAAAACATGCCCATAGCATGATGCTAGCACCATCATGCTTGCCTGTGGGGATGGTATTAGCCTTATGATGAGCAGTTCCAGGTTTCCTCCGAACATGATGTCTAGCATTTGAAGCAAAGGGTTCAGTCTTTTGCTCCTCTGACATATAAGACCCAGGAATTTATGCAGAACACATCCCCGCATTGAACAAGAATCCTCTCACACATGCAAATTAATCCCAGGAAACTACCAGATCAACTCTTTTGCCACTTAACCCAGCCACTGTGGAATAGATGGCCCTAATATCATCTGCAGGTGGTAGCAATGCAAAGGATATAGTATTATTGGAATAAACCAATCTCAGAAGAAGTAACACATTTTGGTGTATCTAGTTTAGCATGGTGGATAACTTCTAATCAAGAGAGAACTATCAAAGCTTAGCTGCTACTTTTTGTGACAACTGTCAACTGTCTGACAGCAGTTGTAGAGGTGTAGTGGGGTGGGTGGTTTAGGAAGGGCCTGTCAGAGCAGAGCTTTTCCAGTCTAGACATGATGTAAAACCTGACCACCTTAATAAAAACTACATCAAATACCAACCTCTTGTAAAACACATGCACAAAGCATAAAACCATTAAATGAATGATAGAGAGCACATAAGCTAGCTTGCATCTTTAACTTAGTAGTTTTTCACAGACTAATCTGATCAATGCCTTGAATGTTTGCTCTGTGAACTATGCAGTCCTGGAGAGCACCAGGTTCAGTTATACCCAGTAAATCAGTTCTGGCTTTATTCATAAATGACCCAGTAAATTACTGGATATTACTGTTAGTGTGAAAGGAGCTTTTGTTTTATCAGACCTCATCAGGACTTTGTTTCTCCCTGTCTAAGTATCCTTTGGGTCAATGTGGTAAACGACTGTCAGGTTTGGTGGAAGTTATTTGAGGACCCAAATGCAGAGATGAGGAGGCAGAGACGAGTGTCTTGCAGATTTAATGAGTGGTGGCAACAGAAGCGCAAATCCAGGAACAATAAAAAAAAAAAAAAAAAAAAAACCAGAATACACCAAGAAAAAAAAAACAGGAGGAATGAACCAATGACAAGAAAACAACAAGAAACAACACAACAGGAGGAGAAAAGAGGGACAAAACAAAAAAGAAGCGAATAAACAGATAAGAAGCAGCAGGGGAGAAAAGAAACGACAAGAAAGCAACGAGAAAAAAGAAGAACGAAACAAGCAACAAACAGAAACTAAAAAAAAAATGCAACACTGCACAAATACAACACAAAACGTAAAAGAAACCAATGACCAACAAAAGAGAATGCCATAAATATGGGAGTAGCGGCCTAGTGGTCAGGGCATAGAGCTTGAAATCCTAAGGTTCTGAGTTTGAGCCCCAAACCCACAGACTGCCACTGTGGGTCTCTGAGCAAAACCCTTAACCCCACACTGCTCCAATGGTGCCCCACGATAGCAGCCCACTGCTCCCCAAGGGTATGGGTTAAATGCCGAGGTAAATTTCTCCAATGTTAGATCAATAAAGTTCAATTATAATTAAATAACTGAAAACTAAAAAAGAAACTAAAAAAGAAGTCCACAAAGGGCAAAACCACGACACTGACAGGCTGCGATTTGTCTTTCATTAGGGGGTGGATTTTTTTTCAGCCATTCTGCCACACAGGCCTGGTTGGTAGGTTGCTACAGAGATGGTTGTCCTTCTGGAAGGTTCTCCTTTCCACATAGGAAAATGGAGCTTTGACAGAGAGACCATGGGGTTCTTGGTCAGTTCAAGAGTCATGTTTCCAAACTTCCTCCATTTATGCTTAATAAAGACCAATGTGCTCATTAGACCTTTGAAGCAGCAGAATGTGTTCTCCAATTGTCCCCAGATTTGTGCCTTAGTATAATCATGTCTCTGAAGTCTACAGACACTTCCTTTGACTTCACGTTTGCACTTCGAAATTAATGTCAACTGTGAGAGCTTTTATAGGTAAGTTTGTGCCTTTCCTATCTAAATACTCTATCCTGGCCAAGGAACACTGGATGAGCTAAATAAAATCCGATCAATTGAATTTGACACAGGTGGACTCCATTTAAACTGTAGAAAAATGTGACGATAAGTGCAAACAGTATGCACCTCAGCTTATTTATTAGCTCCATAGTAAAGGCTGGGAATACTGATAGAAATGTGAGTTCCTAGGATTCTTTTTCCAATAGATTTGCAAAAATCTAAAAAAAGAACAACTAAACAAACAAACAAAAAACAGTTTACATGTCATACTGGGGTTGTGTGAGTAGAATTGTGTTAAAAGTAAATACATTTTTCTCAATATAAGATGAGATTGCAACATCAGTAAAAATTGACAAATTGTAGCTCTGCGAATACTTTCCTGGTGCCGTGTTTATCCATGATCTCAAAATGGAAAAAAAAAAAAAAATGGTACAACTACCAAATCATGCTCCTCTGCTTAAAGCAGGGGTCAGCCACCTTTAAAGGCTCATACTGTCCTTTTGTTCCTGCTTTTAATAAATCAAATTTGACATGACCAACAAAGTCCACCTTATCCTTTAAAAGATTTCATTTTAACAAGTATTTCATTGGTAAAAATTGCATTAAAAAATGCTCAAATAACAACAGAATGAAGACCTTTTCGTTTAACGGAACATATATGTTAAAAGACAGGAAGAATCATGATGTTTCCGACTTCATGGAAGAATACTTCCATGTTCCATTTGTTTATTCATTTTTGCAAAGTTTTTTCTTAATACTTAATCTGAAAAAAATCGTACAATAACAGCTAAGGCTATAGCTTTAATTACCTTTAGACCTAAAACAGCAATCAGTTCATCAGTTTTGGCTAGTGCTCTCAAGGGGCACAGTAGGGGCATACAGAGCCACATATGGCTTAGAAACCATTGGTCAATTTACAAATCTGACCTTCATGGAAAAAGAGAGCCAATGGTGAAATAAAATAATTAAAAATGCTAATTTAAAGTTTACATAAAGCTATATGGAGGTCATAGCAAACAGGAAGAAAGTACTCATTAGATTAAAACTGAACTTTTAGGACTACACACATAACACAAAATCAAATAAATCAACCGAAGGTGTCAAAATCACACAGTGAGGATGCTTATGGTCAGCAGGGACATAAAAGCTGGTCAAAGTTGATGAGAACGTGGATGGAGATAAAACCAGGGTAATCCCGAGGGGGAAAAAAAACGATTGGAGGGCGGAAAAGAGGACTATAACACTGAACTGCAGCTAAACAAGAAATCCAAAATATTTAAGAGGCACGAATACCTTCGTAGGGGTGCTGTATTAGGACATATAATTCGATCCCTTTGCGCTTAAAAACACACAAGCTTTCCCAGTCATACAGGTTGCGACATAACTGTGAGTAATAAGTCATTCTGTTAACAGAACACAGGGTATGCTACAGTTTTTAAATGACCATCTGTTTTGATAAGTGCTTTAACAAAAGGTCACTGCCCTCAAGTCCATTAGACACAAAAAGACAGTGTCCTCAGTCCTCAGTTAGATCACACAATGAATGGATCTGTGGCTGCAGATTAAATTAGGGGCACAATGAATAAAGAAATAAACCACTTCTATAAAATTTACATTTTTGAGGTTTTTAGGACGTGGGAAAGACTACAGTGCACTCAATTAACACTATAATGTGCAGCTAATTATTTATGCATGCTTATAATAAAAGCATCTAAACAAATGTGCTTTGTCCCCTTGATGTCACAATCTAGGCTAAAGAGAAGACAGCATTTCTGGTTTATGGAAATAATCTCAGCATTCGCCAAAAAGCAAATGCAGCCTGATTTAATCCCCCTCTTATTGTGAGGCGCAAACGAAATGGGTTCTGTAGCCTTTTCGGAAGGCATCCCCTGTTTTAAATAGCAGAATTCTGCAATCCTCTTACATGCAGCGTATGAAAACAACCAGCCGTCCCCATCCTTTGCTACAAAGTTGTTGATCCTGTGCCTCTATAAAAAGCCTATTCCCAGGCATTCCAGTGCTGTCGCTGCAAATATGCTGAAGGCTGAGGACAGAGCCAGGACCACTGGGATTCACAGCATACTGGACCGACTGTAAAATTCCTTCCAGTAGATTACACAGAGACAGTCAACCTGTTATTTAGTACTACAGGGATGCGTATGATAGGGGCAGATGAACTGTGCTTTACCCTTATCTTGGTCTTCTTAAATCATGGGAAACGACAAGTATGACATGGGCTGAAGAAAACTTATGTGGGAGAGCTTAAAGCAATAAAATGCAGCTGCAGTTTTCTGTACCTCTGCATCTACATACACAGTTTGGAGAAGATGCAAAGAACAAATAAAGTTTTGATATGAAACAAACAGAGGATATGAGAAATTTAACTGTGAAGAAACTCAGTTGTATTGATTTCATGGAGTCTAGGCTCTATAAATAAAATTTAAAAAACAGTTTAAATATTTTCAATTTAATTAAAAACATAAAACTAGTTTAAATTTAGACAAACAATACATAGAATCTGAGGTTCATGTAGAGTAAAATTTGCTTCTCCTTTTTTTTCTGTTGTTGTAGCATAGTTTAACATTATGGTGGGTCTGATTGCCTTGTCTGGATTAATGGAAGAGCAGCACAATGGATTTTAGATTTTAAAAAAGGACAAGAATGAAAAATAAAACATATTTCTAATAAAAGATAGATACATAAAAAATTATTCTAAAGGTATTTTTCTACTTGTCTCAACTGATACATTGAAATTTTAATATTAAAAGGCAATATAAAAGAAGAAAAAAATCAGCAAGAAAAGGATACTGTTTAAAGTAGGTAAAGAAATGCACCTACATCCTCTTCATTAAAATTGGAACAGAAAAGTAGGAGCATCTTTCAGGCTTCATTTAACCAAAACAATTATGCTTTATGAGCTCCAGCTGTGCCTCAAGGATGAATTTAACAATGCCTGATTTTCTCTTTATTCATTATTCAGCATGTAGAATTTGGAGGTTTGACTGTATACTATCTACTTCAATTTAAAAGCATGAATGTTCATTTCTTGTCTTGCTGCTTCCAGCTCTACCTCCCAACATGGATCAGAGGTCATTCCACGCTTTTAAAATGAGCTCTAACATTGGTGTACATTAATGAATTCAGGGAAAAACATTGACTCATATTCAATACTACAAAAAAAAAACAAAAAAAAAACATAATCCGATATCCTTCTTAAACATGGGGGGGTTCTAGATGGGCCAAAAGGGGCCAGCGCCCCTATAGAACTGGTCCTGACCCCTGTATTAAAGACATAATGCAAAACAAATATATGATAAATAAACTATGATATGCCCTGGAACATAAACAGCAACTGAAAGATCCCACCAACCAATTTACTTTTTTAGTATTACTGTTTTATTTTACTGATATAAACTATTATTTTGATCTGCTGGATCTGAGGTTTATAAAGCTGCAAATGGCCCTGTGGTTCACTTTATATATCAAGCAATTAACTTTTAACAGGTTTTTTGTTTTATTCCTTTATGCAGCTCCCCTTTGATAAACACAGTGGTCGGTTTTTACAAGAACTGTTATAATTACAGATGCACACTATAGACTTTTTTTCGGGGACATTTCCTTTTTTCTTTAAGTTTGATGCATGCATTGACTGGATTGTGTATTTTCTTTAGCTTGGGAGTATTAAAACAGATATTGGATTCAGTTTTTACATAGACATAAAATATAACAAAGCTGCACTCGTTAAGGTGTTAACAGTCACTGTTTATGACCATAATTAATACAACTGGATCAAAATCTAATCTCTTGCCAACTTAGACATGCAAAAACTCTTGATCATTGAAAAGGAAACCAAAATAAACACATCAAATTGTTTCAAGCCAAGTATAATATTCTAATTCACTATAATAATATCCATATAATCTTAATAACAAATTTTGTAATTATAATAATCTACTCGGAGTGCATTATATGGGAAACTCTGATTGCATGCAGCAGATTTCTGTTTGCTCTTGCAGGCCTGGGAATTCAAATACCCACAGGTCACCCTGTCCTACTGCTTCTAACCAAACATTTGTTCTTTTTCTGGGAAAAACACACAAAAAAAATCCTCAGAGACATCTGCTTAAGAAAGGCAAACACAGATGATGCTTCCTCCTACAGTAAAATGATGCCGTTTTGTTTCGCTCTTTATCATTGCTGTATCATTAACGGTCGCTTTAATAATTTTTCTTCCATGCTCTTTAATCCAAATTGTACCCTATATTTAAGATTGTTAAATATTTTTTATAGATATATCTTTATAACAACCATGAAATAATAACTGCTTCAATAGGCGGATCATCCGAGCGTTTCGTGGCGTTCCCCAGCCTGCTCACATCAAGCTAACGTCCCGGTTAACGGACAGAGAGCTCCGTACTCGCTCTGTTTCCATCCCGCCTGCCTGCAGAGCTCACCGGGAAGGACGAACAACTCACCTAGGCTGGAGCACAGAACAAAGCAAGCCAACAGCCTCGCCATCGCCATCTTGCAGCGTTTGATTTAGGGGACGCCGTACAGCTGCTCACACTCAGCACCTCTGAGGCTGTCTGTCCGAGCAGACTGCTGGATGCTGCCATCGACAGGTTTCCATGGCTACAAGCGTGGACCGTGAATGTGTGTGAATTGACGCCCTGAGCGTTGTCTGACAGGCGGTGGGCGGAGTCAAACAGAAGCTCCGATTTTTCACACACACAGAGCACACTGAACGTATGCTGGCGTGGGAAAGAGGCGACCCGCACCCTCTAGTGGTTATTTAGAATAAAATAAAAATACAAATAAAATAAAATTTCTATGCTTTTGTTGTGGCTTACGGAAGAGGATTAGGGCCACTGAAAAAAAAAGTTAACAGATTTTTAAATTTCATTTCAGTTTAAATTGGGAAAAAAGTCAGAATTCTGACTTTCATCTCAGAATTCTGACTTTTTTTTTCAGAATTCTGACTTTTTTCTAAGAATTCTGACTTTAATCTCAGAATTCTGACTTTTATCTAAGAATTCTGACTTTTTTATTGACAGAATACAGTCAGAATTCTAAAAATTAGTTAATTTTTTTTTTTTTCCAGTGGCCCTAATCCTCTTCCGTAGTGGCTACTTCACAGGGGCACAGAACAAAAGAATAACAGACACACACAAGAAACAGCACAAGAGCACATAGTTCATTTTAATAAAGGTATTGTGGAGGATTTTTTTTTTTTTTAAACCCACCCTCTCCACTTTAAAGGAAAAGTCAGGTCAGCATGGAATAATCAATAGGTCATTTTCGTCGCAATCACTGGGTCCGGGAACGGCCATTTTTGCCCAAATATAGTAACACCTGACATCTTCCCGCAGTGACGTCATGGTGCGGTAAGCCTGGGCTCTAGGGCCATTCTCTCCGCTTTACAAGCAAAATCAATGGAAACAAGACACACCTGAAATCAACAATAATTATTGAAGATTTCCAGAGGACCTCACCACTGAAAATCATGAGAGCTGTAGCTAAACTGACAATGCCCACGTGCATGGCAGTTGGATGTTGTAATACATCTGGTAAAAGTAATACAAGTAAAACATTTTTTATTACCTTTCAGATTTATGATCCTGCAAGGACGGGTTCGCCGTTGGATTGCCAACTTGAAGAGGGAGGATTTGCCATCGACCCTCTGGGTAGAGAAAAAACACGTCATTAATCGGTTATTCACTTCTTTGCACATTGCGCCTGTCGTCGCCATCATAGATATTAGCGCATTGCGACAAACGGCAGATACAGCATTGGGATTGCTCAATAGCCAATACCGCGCCATTACGTCACAAACCAGTAGGTGGCAGTAGTGCTCTTAGACATACATGGAAGTCTCTGGTAAAGCACATTCAAATGAAATTACTCTTAAAACACCTATAGGTTATTGAAAAGTATGTACTAATTTCATACTTAAAATACTTTCAGAAGTTTGTATTCTAAAGCTGACTTTTCCTTTTTTTTTTTTTAAATGCGTGTACAACAGTATGCATGAGCCCATTTCTCTTTGTGCACGCCCTGTTTAAAATTTGCTGTTCCTTATAGCTCATACAAGCTGACTGTGTCCACATAGAGGAGGGTCTCAGTTAACTTACCGTTTGGATAGATGATCACTACTCTTTGCTCTGTTGGTCACATAACTCCTCCTCCTCCGAGCTGTGCCTGCATCATCTTTGTTATTAGTTACCGCTATCGAGTAGAGACAGCCTATGGCACCTCCCATAATGCTTTGCAAGGAGATCTCTCTGTGCAAAGCATTCTGGGATATATCTGCCTATTCTGATGCCTTTGTTTTCTTCTCATACACTTCGTAGACACTTTTTCTCTTACGACCATTTCCAAAGAACCGCAGTGAGAAAGGTACGTTTCAATGACTGCCTGATACCGTAGCACACCACACATATGCGGCTTAAAATGCGCATATACACAAAAAAAGATAGCTAACGGGACGAGCACATAGAAAAGCCTTACGTATACATATCACCAGAATAACAATTAGGAGGACCACTTATTTAGATTATCCACCCGGAAATAAAACATCGTCACAAATCAGTGGTTCACACCACTGATTTAGCAGATGAAAAAAGGTGATCCTTTTTTAATATGACTGGAGCTTAAAGCTGACTGTCATTTCTAAAGAACTATTAAAATTAAAAAAGTATAGGGAATATATTAAATTGGTCCAAAGGATAAATCAGTGGCAGTCTCTTCCATCAGCACGTATCAACATAAGAAATTGATTTAGATTTATACAGCAAAATGAATCTAAATAAGCCGATGCCCTTAATCAGAGTTGTTAAAAAATATGATTTTCCAAAGAAATTCCTGTTTTTGTCCCTATAAGATAATCACATATGATGCAATTGAAATAAGATAACAGGTTTTTACCCCTTAAATGTAGTAATTTTATCATATTGGCAAACTGTACTACTTACCTGCTTAAATAAGGGAAAATACCCTTAAGTGAAGAAAAATAGACTTCAGCAGTGTGTTTTCGGTACAGGGGCCATAACAGAGTCAGAAATACTTTTAATAATAATAATTCATGTTCTTGTTGTCATTGCAGTTATTGATTTCAACCAAATGTATGTTGCCAGCCTAGGGATCAGTCAGGGGATCATCTCAGGGTAATCAATCCCCTCCACCACCATGCTCCTCAACTAAAGTGAAAATGGAAGCAGTGCTTTAACACTCACCCTCATCATTAGGAAGTCACAAAAGAACTCAGAAAGACATCTAAATCATTGCAAATATCACTGGCCTCAATTAAGTGCAGTCGAAGATTCTGAACACTAAGGATGGCTTCAATTAGAGAGTTCAGAGGTAAAGGAATTTGCCAAAACACAGAAGGGTGAAAAATATTATGAGGACTGCAGGCAAAAGGGAAACCTTCTCAATCGAGTGCTTCGGATATCTAGGATAAAATAAATATAGCATCAGGGAGTGTCATAGAGAGACTCTAACATGGTCCTTGTAGTGTAATCCTGAGGGGCTGCATTGCTGCTTTAGGCCCTGAACCGGCTGTAACAGATACAGATATTTAGTATCATATATTTTTTTTTGGCAGATATTTTTGCCTATTCTTATCTGTATATTGCAAAAAAATCTCTCCTGTGCATTTAACACATGCTCTGAGAGAGCAGTGGGCTGTCATTGTGCAGCACCAGGAGCTTTAGGGGGCTGAAGTATATGGGACTCAAACCTATTTAATTACAAATAAACCTTCATTTTTGGAAAGATTTGTTTGCATTTCTTTACAGGTAACATTGTGTATGATTATAGTTAAAGGCGGATTTTGTGACCTAAGGAGTTGACACAAATGAGTTATTTTGAATGATGTTTTGAATATACAGCACTTGTCACTATCAATGCTACAAGCGGGGCTCCCCTCTTGAAATACCAACTATTTAAGTTGGGAGTTGACTTAGACTAATCTTGTTGTCATTTTGTATAAGAAATATGTTCTAGTTTTGTACAGTTCTCATAACATTTCTTAAAGTACAGCAGTGATCAAATGTAAACATTGAGGGAGAAAAACAAAACATGATGAAAAAAATGCATTAATATGGTCAGGTTGATGCAGAGTCTGCGACATGATTTAAAGTTTTTTCAGCATTCAGCTATCTGATGGCGATGGGGAAGAAGCTGTTTTGGAATCTGCTTGACCTGTATTGAATGCTGCGAAGCCTCTTCCCAGAGGGCAGCAGGAAGCCTCTGCTCACACAGTTTGCTCTACCATTTTCTGCCTGCTTGATTGCTGGACATGGCTGAGGCAAGGAAAAAGTTTAAACCTTCTGAGTAGGCTCAAAGGAGAAAACGTAAAAGGGATCGTGCCTGAGGAAAAATAAGAGTCAATCATGGAAAGAAGTTTATTTGTTGGCCTAGCCTGAAAGAAGAAGCCGGATGTCAAATTGATTGTCTTTTCTCAACTTTATTATTAGACTGGTAAGTTAACACTTTGCTCCTAGTATACAGTATTTTGTCTTTGTTATTATTTTCAATGTTGTCAGGAGCTGTGGTGTTTTCTGTGCCAGCGCATTGTTTGTTTTTGTCCCGTTAGCGATACGTTGTTGTTCGGCTCCGAATCCCACTTCAAAGCAACTTCTGCGAGTCACAAATCTCTGCCAAGTTTTAGAGATTGAAGCCATCATGCCAGCGCTTAAACAGCGTGCAACACCCATCTGACTGTCACTTGCCGCCACCCCACAGACTGATCGGCCTGCCCTGCCTAACCCTCCAGCCTCCTCCTGCTTGGCAGCCACCTTCCCTGCTGCAAGCTCCTGCATTTCGTGCCTGCAGACCTCCACAGCCCCGCTCACTCCCCCCCAGTAGATCATTCTGTCTAATTCTAATTCTGTTGTTCTCATCGTACACATACCCCCATAACACTAGCTATCTGTTGCAGTGTGCATTACGCTCCCTTCCTTTCCAAACGCCCTGAAGGAAACTCTGTGGGCCGTGTTTTTTTAATAAACAATCTTAAATCTGCCCTACCTATCTCCTTGGTGTGATCTTCATGTGGGTCAGAAAATAAGGAACTATGAAAGATGTTTAGTATAAGCAAAACATGGGTAGTTACAGGTCTAACGCCCCTAGTGTACAAAATTTACACAGCATGCCTTTAACAATAAAAAACTGTACTGTACTTGTGGGACTCATTCAGCTCAGAGCCCTGGGCTTGCCTGAGATATGGTGAAGGCTCTGGGTGTGGATTACCTTCTGGAGAGAAGCTTGCATCAAAATGTCCAATGAAAGACACACAACCATGCATACGCACTCCTAAGGACAATTTTAGAGAAGCCAATTAACCTAACAGTCATGCTTTTTGGACTGTGGGAGGAAGCTGGAGAAATCCCATGCATGCACAGGGAGTACATGCAAACTCCATGAAGAATGACCCTGGGCCAGGAATCAACCTCGAACCTTTTTGCTGCAGGTCAGCAGTGCCAATTTCAATCTTTTATTCAGTTTAATTATATAGCAACAATTTGCAACACATGTCAAATCAATGCACTTTATAGAGACAATTCCACCAGATCATGCAGTCAGATTGGTTCAAAGTTTTCTATCTAAGGAAAACCAGTTGATTGCATAGATACACTGACTCGACGGCAATCCCTCACACCAAGAATGCATGTAAAGACAGTGGAGAGGAAAACTCCCTTTAACAGGAAAAAACCTCCAGAACCTCAAGGCCGAAAGGGGTTCAAAATGAATCAGAGATACAAAAAGTAACTGTCAACTAGCTAAACAGGTGGCCCCATCCACGACAGACACAGTCAGGCTGATGAGCTCCAAGCCAGCTCCCATGTCAGAGGATAAAATAGAGCACATACAGTTAGTCACATTCAGAGAAACAGGACTACACTGAAAAATGGCTCAAGCTCCAACATCTATGAACTCCCCTACAAAGAAATCTGAGCAGAAGATCCATTGCCTAGAAACAACCCTAAATAATGGTGACACATGTTCTTTCTATTGTCCAACATTGTCTACCAAACTATGGTAAAATATTACTAAACATATTAAATATTCTCAAAGTAGGGCAGATATGACTCACTGATGACCTGGTGAATTAAAATGAAACAAGGGTATTTTTTCTTTATAAAAACCTGAGCAAGATATACAGTAGGGGGCAGTATATGACCAGACATTTCTTTATACATTATGTAGACTTTAAACATTATATGTTCAAACTAATAGTTTGAAAAACATTGCAGAATTACAAATCCATGCCATCCTGTAACTTACATAATCAGCTTAATCATTGTTCTATCATGCTGGAAGCCCAAAACACTGTGTGTTTGTTTAGAACGTAAATTAATTCATCAAAGAAAATATAAATTTAGATTAACCACGCAGAGCCTAATTTTAGTAGACCAAGTCAGATGTAATACAGATGTTTTTATCCTATTTTTGGATGAACCATCTACACAGTCACTGCATTTCCTGAAATATTGCATCTTTGAATTATCCCCTCACATATATCCTCCCACATCTTTCTTGATAACAGTAATTAGAAAACAAAACTCATAATTTAAATGAATACCCTTCATATTAACTTAATTCAAAAGAGAACATTTCCTCTAAAAAAGATAAGTAATTTGACACCTATAAAATCTAAATAAATGGAAATAATTTAATGCCTAATCTTTTTTACTTTTTTAAAATTTGCTTTGTGTTCATATAGACCTACAGTACTATAAAAAAATATTTTTTACCTAGTACAGATTTTTGATGTTTCTGATTTTTAAATAAATTGTGTATCATATTATTGCAGACATTTCAAGTAAATACAAAAGCAGTCTTTAAATGATGGTTTCATTTCTTAAAGGAAAAGAGCTTCCCAAGCAAACTTTGACTGAGATGTTAAAAAGAATTGCCCCTTAACCTAACAGCTAGTTTTGCCATAAAGTTTTTCAATAGCTTGCAATTAGTTCATCATATTGCTCTGGGGAAATATTGTCCATTCCTCTTTGTAGACCAAATCCTGTTAGTTTTATTCCTATAATGAAAACTTGTCTAAATCAGATACTAGTATGTAATTTGTAAATACTTTGTTCTTGTTTTATGAGCAATTCAGAGCTGGACTTGCTTCTGTTCTTAAGATCACTGACCCCAGTGCACAGAGAAGCAGAACTGAATCTTTTGTCATTTATAGCAATTTGTCAAGCTTTTAAAGCAAATTAGCCCCAGACCATCACACTACCACCACCATATTTAATTGTTGCTATACGGTTATTTTTCTGTAATGGTGGCCAGACACAAAGTTTCCCTTTTTTCTCATCAATTCACAATAATTTGAAGAAAAGCCTGGGATGTCAAGATTTGCTCATGAAAATACGATTCAGAGCTTTATGTTCATTTTTTGTCAGGTGAGATTTTCATCTTCAAACCCTTCCATTCATGCTATTTTTGCCCAGTAGATTTTTTTGATTAATTGCTAACAGTGACCCCAAGATGTTATTTTTTGTGCCTTCTGGATGAGTTATTGACTCATTCTTGGAGTAATTTTGTTAGGCTAGCTACTTTTAAGAGGGTTCACCACTGTCCTATGTTTTTTGTTTTTTTATGTATGTTAAAACGGCTTTAATTGAGGTTTGTTGGATTCCCACGGTTATTTTTTAACCCTTTCCAGACAGATGGATGTCAGTGAGTATATATCTCATCTGTTGTTGATTTCCCTTGAGAGCGGTGAATAATGTGTTTCAATCTGAAAAGCCTCAGTCTCAAGGTGGGGTGGAGGTTTGACAGGACCCAAATGCAGACACTGAAGCTGAAGTGGTTTCTTGAAGATTTAATAACAAAAAAAGGGTAACAGAAGCAAATATCCAAAAAAATAAATCCACAAAAAACTGAGAACCAGGAATACTCACAACAAGGGGGCAAAGAAATTATGACAAACTAGGAAAGAGTGACTGAAGAGGAGAAGAATATATGGGAGACAGAAACAAAGACCAGCTTAATTTGTCATGATCTGGCCTGTTTGCTCCTGTAATTCCTTTCACATGTCGTTGTCCCCATACAGATAAAAAGCTTGTCTTGTGCGTACAGATGTCTGGATGTTTTCAGGTTCACATACTCCAGTTAATGTTAAACAAGTTGACCTCTCATAGGCAAAAAAGCCTAATTTACACCAACTGGGTTTATTTTGGTCATATTTTACAGTGCCTTCAATGTATTTTCTTATCTCTAACACTTCTGTCTGTTAGACTAAAAGCGCAGCTCATATGAGATTTTTCATAAAGCCCCCAACCCCCCTTTCTTGAAGCTATTATTAGTAACATCCAAGAAGCGAGACATCTTTTCCTTGGAAAATCTTGCCTCTCTTTGTTCCACTACAGGCCCACTGATATAAGCACCACATTTTAAGCATGTACTTAAAAAAAAAAAAACCTTTCCTTGCGTATGCTCCCTGAAGCTCATACACATTTGGCTTCAGCTTTGAAAAGCTGCAGGGCTTCTTGGAGCGGCACTCGATGCAGAAGCTCAGGGTTCAGATAAGGAGGCGTTTCATATTCCCAGACCTGACTGTCAGACAGAGAAGGCTAATGAATGAACAAAGCAGGGGAGGTTAGAGTGTCACTCCGAGGATGGCTCATCTATGTAAGATGCTGTAGCTTTTAAACTGACATGACAGATTTTATTTTAACTTCCACTGTTCAGCATAAGGTGTTCAGTAAGGCTTTGAAGAGGAAGTTAGCATTGTTTTACACATTCTATGAAGAATTCTGATAGGTTTGGTTTGCATATGTACAGTATACACACATCAGATCACTGTCCATTATTTGGAAAAAAAAAAGAAAGAGGCTTGAACTGGCATCTGGGGGTCTGCATTGCTGGTTGAGAATTATTAATGGGAGGTCCGCTGAGCTACAGTTCATGTAAAAGGATCTGTTGAAAAATAGCTAAAAAGCCATTAGCATCTGAACCTACCTCAAGTAATGTAAATGATGTGTGAAAATTATTTTCTGGTTAGACGACAGGACTCAGAACTGGCTTACATGCAAACCTCTAGTTCTGGTGGAAAACTAACACTACACATCCCCACTGTAAGATGGTAGCATCATGCTGGGGTTTTTTTTCTTTTTTTTTTTTTTAGCAGGGAAAAAACTGGTTAAAGTTGATGGAAAGTAGGCTGATGACAAATAACAAGTAATAATAATAATCTAATTATTATTTTTTTTCAACCTAAAAAAAAAATTTCATTACACTGTCACAAGTACAGATAAACAAAATTCACTCTCTGCATTTAACCCATTCCCTGGGGGAGTAGTGGGCTGCCATTGTGGGGCGCCTGAGGAGCAGTGTGGGGTTAAGGGTCTTTGCTCAGGGACACCAGAGTGGCAGTCTTTGGGAGTGAGGCTTGAACTTATAACTAGTGACATTTTTTGGCACCGATACCGATACCCAATGCCTGGCTGTGCAGTACCGGCAAATATCGATACCATCTGTTTGAAATTGATGTGTATGCTTATATATATGAAGAACTGCATATTACTTGGATGTAAAATAATGGCTTTGTCAAGCTGCTGCCTACCAAAGTGAATCCAGTAGAATTTTTATTGCCTACCTGGAATGGGTGACAATAGTTAAATAAACTTTTGGCTCTCAAAATGGTATTGGTGCCCACCGGTGCTCGCCGATACCACCATTTTAGTTTAGTATCGGGGCCCCATTCAATACTGGTATCGGTATCTGTGCAATACTACTTATAACCTCTGGATTCCAAGCGCAATGCCCTAACCCCCAAGTTCTCCTGGGAAAACAAAACATGAATACATTAACCTCACACATTTAAAGAGTACTTCTATTTTAATAGAACCATAGCAAATGGTTACCATCCTCACAGTAATTCAAAGGAGGCAAACATTCTTTAATAGTGTCACACCATTAGTTGCTCTTTATTTAATTCTGGGGTCTTTAAAAAACAATACTATATACTTTACCAACTATACATAATACTTTTTTAGATTTTTGTTAAGAAAGCATAGAAATAAAATAACATATTTCTTATTTTTACTCAATTGTAGACATTGTGGTGGTCTATGACAGAAAATCTTGTTGAAAAAAAACAGAGTTTTGTGACTGTACTCAGCCAAAATGTGAAAATGCTGAAGGGGTATAAACACTTTATGCAAAAATAGCTAAATATAGAAAATTCTGTACTACTAAATATGTGTGTCTAGTTTACAGAGTAATAACAGTTGCTGCAGTTAATCATGAGGGAACAGGCTGTTCTGAGCAGAAGTTTCAATCTAAAGTGCAGCACAAAGTTTTGCTTGATTGGATTTACTTGCTAAAACACTGACTCTAAATATGCTTCCCCTCATCCCCGGCTTATAAAAAAGAATACAGTGTTCCCCAGTGGTAGTAACAGCTTGAACTCTCTCACACCGGCAGGATGAGAGATGTTGTCAACTCAGCTCTGCACACAGCAAACCTCATCATGTTCACTGAGACTAAATGTCTTTATGTGCCATCCAGATCAAGAGTCAATAGTTTGCAGGCACAGCCTCCACCGCTCTGTTAGTGCGGTGGTATTTATAGATTCACAAATGAGCTAAAAGACGATGCAATGCGCAGGAGGAAAAGATGTTTAGAGGCTCATTGATTTCGGCAAGAGCAGAGAAGCTTGAAGTTCAGATTTTTGCCTAACGTCCCTCCTTTTGCTCAGGAATAGGCTGTTCTTTGCTGTTGATAGTAATAACTGGGAGTGTTATTGTTTAACTAAACATTATAAAATACTACTGAGATGTGGTGCCATGGCAACAATCAGAGATTTCATATTTGGTTTGACATTTTAATTAAAACTGCAAACTCAAAGCAAACATTTTATCTTAGTGAGAGGGCAGAGACAAACATTCCCCTTGTGAACAATTAATCAATAGATGTTTAATTACTCCATTATTAAACTGCAGAGGTGATACTAAAGAATGCACAAAGTCTAACAAAAGAACACAGAAATTTAGTTTACTGCAGAATGGTGCAATATATTACCTTGTTAGTGTCCATACCATAGGAACCTTTTAACAATTTGCTACCTAAGGGGGAATGGCAGCCTAGAGAGGGGGAGTAGCGGCCTAGTGGTCATGGCACAGAGCTTGGAATCCTGAGGTTCTGAGTTCGAGCCCCACTCCCACAGACTGCCACTCTGGGTCCCTGAGCAAAGACCCTTAACCCCACAATGCTCCCCGGGCACCCCACGATGGCAGCCCAATGCTCCCCAAGGGGATGGGTTAAATGCAGAGGCAAAGACAGAATGTATTAACTAATATTTTTTTGTTGTTGAAATTTTCAAGTTTAAAATAAGGAAAGGAAAAACTTTATTTAATTTACAGGAGAGAATGGAAACTATCCAATATTTTTTTGTCTGGGTTCATCTTAAGACTGTAACATATGTATATGCTTTAATCCAAACTGTTCCATTGTTGCTTTAACTCTATGTTTAGGGTAATGTTATGATCGAAGCAACACTAATCATGCCTGTCTTCTAAGTTCTTTGCAGCCTCTAAAATGTTGCCAGGATCTAATGTTGTTAAAGTAGCCGAAAAGATCATTAACCCATTTAACCATGGGAAGGTGCTCTTTTTATGCTATTATTTCAACAATTCTTTTTCCATTCTACTCCTCCAAAAACCCAGATCTGTAGATTGCTTTATCATGATTATCCTCATAACATATTCCTGCACAGTGGATATCTGCAGCTCCTTTGAAGTTACAGTTCCTATATTGGCTGCTTCTATTTTATTTGTCCTTCTTGCCTGGCCTGTCAGGTAGCAATGTTTGTACTTTCCTGTTGTGTGATTTTAGCCTAAAACGGTAAAGAAAGTAAAGTGTTGTTAGGCTTATAAATCTATGCAGGAACAATATAGTCAAAAAAGTTGTTAAGAAACAGAAAAAAACTGATCTCCATCAAAGACCTGGATAAGTACATGTATGATCTTTTAACACTTTGCTAACAGCTCTTTCAGATTGTAACTGCTGAAAAATACCATTTGATTCTTGATGCACTCTTTTATCATTGGCAATTTTCACTATTCAACCAACAACCTTGAATCAAATATTTTTTTAGCAAAAATTCTCCAAAGATCCAGCCTGAAATTGATTTTTCTATGTGCTTTTGTGCAGATACAACCAAAAACATTTACAATTTTGAGTGGTGGTAGGAGCAAATTCACAAAGATATTGCCTGTCTTTGTCAAGACTTGTTTCAATTGTCACCAATATACAGTATCTACATGGTCAAATGTTCTTTTAAAATGATCCAGTACCTATGAGAATGACATTGTACCAGATCCAGTGAATGCATTACTTAATGATGAAATACCAGAAATTAAAAGTATAAAAAGGAATATTATGGCCTTTCTGTTAGATGCAAAGTAGTAAATCCTGTCTTTGTTAGTTAGATGAATTATTCTACTTATAGAACATTGGAAACCCATGTTATCATCATACAAACATAGATTTTAATGTATTTTACTGTTTCTTTTGTTTTTATGAAATGAAAAGTTTTCTGAATACACCATTACTACAGTGAAACATCATGAGGCCTCATGCTGTAAGATTTTTCTATCTAATCTGACTGACATTTAGCAATGGAGAATAATAAGTGGAGAGGTTTCCTCATACAGTAATTGAATCCGAGAATGACTTTATGTTGGTATTATTTTTGGTCAGGACCTGTCATTTAAATCCCATATAAAAGAGGGTTCTAAGATTTCCTTCATACATCTCCAGAATGTGGCAAAAATTAGAAATATCCTCTCCTGGGGTGACCCTATAAAACGAGTCCATGCATTTGTTACTTCAAGGCTGGATTATTGTAATTTTTACTACAGTAACAGGACATCCACAAACAGCATTTAAAAGCCTTCAGCTGATCCAAAATGCTGCAGCCAGGGTTCTGATTGAAATTAGGAGAGATGGTATTTCTTCTGTCTTAGCTTTACTTCATTGGTTTCCAGTTAGATCCAGAGAAGAATTTAAAATCCTCCTTTTCACATACAAAGCCATAAGTAGCCAAGCTCCATCCTATATCAGAAATCTGACTGTTCCTTATATCCCTAACAGAGCACTTCACTCGTAATCTGAAGGTTTACGAGTAAAGAGTAGTTCCAATAATTTCTAAAAGTAGAATGGGAGGCAGATCTTTTAGTTATCAAGCTCCTCTCCTGTGGAACCAACTCCAATTGTTAAAAAATGTGTGCTAAAGTGCACTCTCAGTAGCCAACGTGTGTGATAAAGTGCCCTCTATAGTGGTGAGGACGTGCTATATGCATGCTTTTTTTTTTCCTGCCTGTGCCCTTCAAAAAGTCTGAGCACGGCACTGGTGTGAAGGACTGCTGTAGAGTCAGTGACTTGATGCAATCAGCTTGTTTTCATTAGACTTTATATCTATACTTTGAAGCAATCTGACTGCATGATCTGGGTGACCTGTCTTTTTAAAGGGTCTGGAGATGACATGTGTTGTGAATTAATGCTGTGTAAATTAACTAAATGGGCCCCATACACAACTCCATTTATTCCTGAACTTAAGGCAGCTTCTTTGTTTCTTGTCTTTCATTATTAGATGAACCGATTAATCCAGATGTGTCTTGCCATTGTCGTCATGGTAACTAAGGTCAGGCACACCTGGATTTATCAGTTCACACGGTAGAGAAAACATGAAACAAATAAGCTGCCTTATCTTCAGGAAGTTTTGGAGTTTTGCATTGAATTGAATAGAACTGAACTAAATACAAATAGAATACCCTCAGATTAAATACTCCTTCTGCTAATTTGGGTTAACGAAAAAAGGCTGAAAAAGAGCCTCAAAGTTTTTTGTGTTTTTTTTTTCCTTTTCTTTGTGTTAGAAAGAAAAATACATTTTGATTAAAACCTTTTTAGGCAGACTTCAATATCTCACTGTTTGGAAGTAAAGCCTAAAGAATCAGGGATGTACAGCTAGATTTCTTAATTTATAAAAGATTATAAAGATTTCAATTTTAACTGCATCTGTAGGACACTAAAAAAACGGAAATGTTCAGAGTCTTTGCTTGAGAAACAACTTTAATAGTTCACTTCTTCTGTAGATCCAGCACTTAATTGACTGATTCAGAGTTTTTTCCAACTTAATCCTACGATGCCATAGCCTGTCAAGCAAACTAATGAATCTTATTTTGTTATGTTTATGTTGAAACATGCGTGTACTCAGGAAAAATAAAAATATTAATGATCAGCAAACTGTTTATTTTATATCATATTATTATGAAAAACATAAATAAAAAATAAATGAACTACACTGTTATTTAAATCAGAAGCTACTGATCAGAAGCTGTAGTTTTCCTGTGTTTGAGGCTTTAGTTGAGCTTATAAAACACCATAAACAGACATGCAGCTGAACATGTGTTGAGCCGCAGGCTTTGTGCTGCAGGCAGATTACAGCAAGCTGCAGGCGGACAGACTGAAGCTTGATGGGGCCTTTACTATACACATCCATATGTCTCTGTCACTAAAGCATCTCCCTCTGAGAGAGTATGTGAACCTAGGTGTAGATGCACACATATAGATTCAAAAGGACAAACAAATAAAAGGAAAATCATGTAATTGCTTATTTCTCACATAATATTGTGGACTGCATTTAAAGAGAGGATCCCTTAAACAAGCATGAGGTTAAAAAAGGGTTTTAATTTGATGCTGTTTCTGGCAGAGCTTTACTTTTGTATTTATAAATTTCTTTGATCGAGATATAAGATTTGTAGATGCAGTAGGTGACGTAAAATCTTTTAAAAATGAAACTGAACATTAAGTAGATGAAAAGTGACATACCCGTGTTAAAAAAGCAATATCATTATGATAGACTTTTTTATTATTAGGCACATTTTAAAAG
Organism: Cyprinodon variegatus; assembly: GCF_000732505.1. Classification (NCBI taxonomy): domain Eukaryota; kingdom Metazoa; phylum Chordata; class Actinopteri; order Cyprinodontiformes; family Cyprinodontidae; genus Cyprinodon; species Cyprinodon variegatus. The sequence goes on from NW_015151658.1 coordinate 169,151, forward strand.
ATAAAATAAAGTTCAGAAATGAATAAACTTGTACTTTTCAATCCAGATGTTATATTTGCTGGCTGAGAATTATGACCAGACATTCTGCACTGTTTGGGGGAACAGCCAAATGGACATCTTGCACAAAAAGTCAACAACAAAAAAAAGGTTTGAAGATCAAATCTGAGAGAAAATCTGTAGGGGTCTCTTGACAAAAACTGTAAACCATAGATATGTCCAAATTTAGACAAATTTGGATTTATTTATTTGCAAAATATCTATGGTAAAGCAAAGATGCCAGGTGTCAACAAGGAAAAAAGTGCTTTAATCAAGTTTTATCTAAGGGATACATGCAATTAGGTTTACCTCTTCTGGGGATTTCTGCCCTTTTACAGGTAGATTGTACAGAAAAAGTCACATTAAAGGCATAAAACATTTTGAAATAATGTGCAATAATCTAAATTTTTGTTTTGTTTCTGCTCATAGCCTGACTAGTAACTCATATATGCCAACACCAGTGGTATTTCTTTTATGTTGTTATACTTCTACCCCCACCCAGGGGAAATACTTATTTTTTATACTGTCTTGATGAATGAGTTTATAATTTCTATCCATCTAAAGTACTTTATAAAACACATACTTTCTTATTTAACATATCTCTGTATAAATTGAAGTTCTTTCATAGGTATTATGCCTGATTTATACATTAGTGATCTGCTGTAGCACGTGGAGGACGGAGGCTGTTGTTTCCGCTGTTTCTCAAAGAAAGAATCCGGTGAAGCAGTCACAAGACAAACCAATGCGTTCATGAGATAAAACACTCAGTGAAAGAAAAACAAAACATGGTTATTTTCATAATATGAACACCAATGCTGTTCTTGGACCATTTTTTTTGCATTTCTGTCAACAATCTAATCTCATCAGTCTCAGTATGTTTGAATATATGCTAAATCCTTGTAGACATTTCTAAATCTCCCTTTTCCAACCAGCGTGATCGATTAACCCCTCATTTTCCCCCCTCTGGAAGTGTCCATCATTAAACGTTTATTTAAATCACATTTCATGCTCCTTTGGCTATAGACATGCACAGTTTCCTCTAAGAGAGCTCTAAAACTAATACTCCAAAAGTTACATAAGAGATTATCTTTACTGTTTTTATCCTTCCACTGGCCTGGATTGTATATAATCTAATTATGGGTTAGTGGACAGTCATGAAACATCATGTGAACAATGTGAACATGAAAACTGACTCCTGGAGACTCATGCTGAGTTGTATTTTCTGAGTGGCAATAAATCTAATTCTTTTAGAAAAAAGAAGTAAATGCCTCTTCTATCAGTCATTCCTGAAAAGGCATTTTTAAAATCCAGGATGATCATAAATAGGTGTACACAGCTACTGATAACCAGCATTGATAGTCTAGGACCCAAACAGAGATATTTGTGCTGTTAGTGTCTGTTTTAAGCTCCATGCTGTCAGCCTTTCTTGAGCATCCAGAGAGGATTTCACAACTGTACCTGTTCCCACTCAAACCCGCTGTGAAGGAGGAGCAGATGGTCCCCCTCCTTATTTGCTCATTACTGCTTGATGCTGCCTTTGTTTGAGAAAAGCTGTTCCCAAACTTTCGAACCTATTAGAATTAAAAATAAAGCCCTGATCTGATCATTTGTTGTCTATCATGTTTGTTAAATAGGTTCTCAATGTGTTATTTTCATATTGATATAGGAAAACTTTAGTTATATATATCATATTTTAAGTTACAAAAGTTCAGAGTGCTTTACAGCTGCCAGCAATACATAATAAACAAGAGAAAATTATATATATATATAAAAAAGATCTTAATAACTACATTTAACTGGCTTTGTCTCATTTTGTTTTAGCTTATTGTTGGACACCTGGGCACCATCAAAGTCCAAGAGACATCCTCTGAGATAAACTTGTGCTCGTTTGGGTAGTGCTCTCTAAATTTGTAAAAGTTAAAAAGCACTTTTAAATAGTAATAAAAATTGTATTGTTGCTACTATATAGGGCTGAAACAATTAATCTGATTAATTTTGATTAATCGATTATTGAAATAATCGTCAACTACTTTTGTAATCTACAGTATTACATGTAGTATAGACTGTAAAACATGCTTTTAGTTGACAGAGTGACCCACTTAGAGCAGTAATTATAACAAGTTTCTAAATATATATAAACTCTTTGCATTTAAGATTTTAAAAAACGTTTTGTCATTCAATATGCTCTATCCAAAACCCCTCAAGTGAAAAAGTTTTACTTTCACCTGGCTTAATTCTGTAAAAAAGTATTTTTTTAAGTAACCTTTGGCTATCCGATTATTAATTAATTAATTGAAAAAATAATCAACAGATTCATTTGCAAAATAATAATTAGTTGCAGCCCTAGTTGCAACAAGATTGGTGTCACATAGGAAAAAGGTTGGCAACACTATGAAGTTTACTAGAGGTAACTTGCGACACACAGACAGCACATTGCAATGATATAATGATGAAATAAAAGCTTATATAATGACCTCTAGTTTAGAACCTGAGCTTAGTTACTTAATCTAACTCACCTGTTTCTTAATGAAAGATTAAGCTTGTAATAAAGAATCAATTTTAAACATTTTTGGGTTTACTGAATCTATTCTTAAACTCTGCATAATGATGGATCTTAGGTTGAGTCTGTATGCTTTTTATCCCCATAAATACATAAGTGAGGCTCTTTAAGGATCTATGCTTTATTCTTTTGATTGTAGACATAATTATGATAGACAAAAAATAAATAAATATATATATATGGGAGGTGGCAGACAGACATGTCGGGTCAAAAAAAAAAAAAAGTTATCCTTTAAGGCTTACAAAAAATGCATCCCTATACTTCTCCTAAATCAGCCAGCAGCCAGCTCACCTGCATGGCTTCGTTTTCCTATGGCAGCAGCTGCAGGCAGCCCTAAAAGGTGTGAGATCTGAGCAGCCAGAGAGCTTTTGCATGAAGAAAAAAATCTGAGCGTGCTTTATCACTGGCAACCATGTCTGCCATCAAGGAAAAAGCAAACCATCTTGCACATGTCGCCACACCCATCACACACAGCCTTAGACATGACACTATAATGAAAGGCTGCGGATGAGTCACACACCTCCATCATCCTCATCCTCCTCAGCTGCAGCATCCTTCCTGTTCTTTGCATCACACATCCAGTGAAGCTGCAAATGTTGACATGCTGCTGCTGCTGATGGAGATGGTGGTGGCGCACGTGGGGCCAGATTAAGGAGCGGTATTTACAGATGTGCGCGCAGGCAATGCGCATGATACTGCGGCTCCCGCTTACACTACGGCACGCTCCAACTCACCTTGAATCGGAGCGCTCCTTCTGGCCCGTCATGCGGGGGAAGGGGGAGGGCAGGGCGGCGGGGCCAGCCAATACACATCCCATAGCCTCCATTAACAGCCAATCCGGCGGTGGAAGAGGCGGACCTGTGGCGCACATTCTCACACTTGGTTTCACTATGCGCTCGTAAAGAGAGAGAGGGAGAGGATAGGGGAAGGAAAAAAAAAAAAAAAGGGCTCCGTGTCTACTACAAACGCGGCGGTGCAGGTGCTCTGTCTCTTCGGGAGAGGATGCGGATGGAAGGACGGGGGAGGGAAGAAGGGATGAAGGCAAAGCAGCAGCAGCGCCGCGGGGAGAGAGAATAAGACATGAAATGAAAAAGGGGCTTTGCGCCGAGAGTCCGAGAGGTGCAAGGTCGAATATGAGAGATTGGTCGAACGGGGCACTTTGCGTGGTAATAGCTGGTCGGCAATAGTACTATGATTTGGTATGTGGCCACTCTGATAGCAAGTGTATTCAGCACCAGAGGAACGGCCGCTCAAGGTGAGTTGAAGTGCAATATATGTTAAAGCGCGTGTGTGCATGCCATTTTTTTATCCATCATCCTGCATGTTGGATCACATCAGCACATTTCATTTCATCCTGTGATATCAAATATTTTTGGTGCATATCTCCCAGCATTTGCATATGCACCATTATACAGTAGATCATAACAAAGCAAGCTTAGACTGATATGGCTGTTGGGTTAGGCCGATGTCTGTTTTATGTGTGTGTGTGTGTTAGGCGCATTTTTGCAGCCTGGAGGATAACGAATCCGCTACTGCTGAAAGGGGGGAATGTGTGCATTTGTATTAAAGCCCAGCAGTCCCATTTGAGTTCTCCAGAGAGGGGTGTGACCAGGACTCAGCCCTCCAGATGGAAAAAAAAATAGCTAAATAATGCATCACATGTCAGATGAAATGCACTCCTGGATTTAATAGCGCACCATGCTGCAGCATGGTCTGGACTAAAATGCAGGATTTCACACCAGAGAGAGCTTGGGGGGTGGGGGGGTACTGATGCACCGCTGCATGCTTGCCTCTGCTGATCTAAGAGCTTCAAAGAAATACTCGCATTCCTGCAAAGCTGCAAAACTGCACACTGTCCATTTTGCTCTGATTTGCCTCTGATCTGCTCTGATGTTGACCCATGTACTTACTTAACCTTGCTTTCCCACTTGCGCCCAGATGAGGGAGACATGTGCCAGTCTGTCGCCTGGTAACTGATCCCAATGACCCCCTCACACCATACCCAGTCACAACTGGTCTGCCAGCAGGTCTGGCTCCTCATTGGAAGCTGGAGGGTGGAATTTGCTGTTGGGGAATGAAAGAAAATAAATGTATTATTTTTTTTTTTCGAACACAGCCTTTTTAAATGTTGAAACATAAGTGGCACAAAAAATGTCAATGTAAATTATGTTATATTCTACAGTGGGAAAAATATGTTATTGATTACAGACCTGAGCATATTTTACAGGATCTAATGGGATATTTTGGTGCATAATAGTAAAGTGAAAGGACATAATAAACTGCTTTCAAATTTAAAGGGCGGTGCCAATTTGTAATTAGCTCTCATGTCAAGTTTTCAGCACACTTCTTTGCAAAATAGTTTAAGCTTGTTTATAGTAGCTTAATGTATGTATGGACATTGTTCAGGCCTTATACATCTTTATGCCTGCTTTTATTCAGTATTTTGCTTGTGACAAAATACAAAAAAGACTTCTTTTGGCTTGTTTCCAAGAATGTCTTCTTTTTTACCACTCTTCCCTACTACTCATGTGAGGTAATTCTCAAACCTAAGGTGTTGAGGTCCTCTAAACTTACGATGGGCTTATGGGCTACTTCTAGGATTAATACTCTCCTTGCCCAGCCTGTCAGTTTTGGCTTGTTCTTGTTTCATGCTCTGCTGTCTAGTGATGGGATGAACGGTGTACAAAACATTGAAGATATCTCTGAGATGCTCAAACCTTAATCTGCCTTTCAATTTATCACTAAACTAGAGTGTTTTATATTATTTTTCCTTGTTTACATGTATCTCTGAAGTTTTTACCAGAACATCTGGATTCATAATAAGGCTTAAAGAAGATGGTAAAGCTCGACTTTAACTAGAGTTAGCGGAAACAGGTTAGAATCAATCAGATAACAATGGATGTGACAGATCTGTTTAATAAAAGGAGAGCTCATACAGCAGGCAGTTGCTTACATTTTAAGATTTATCCAGCTCATTTGGGACATAATAAAGGGCATCATAAAAACATCACTCCATTGCACATGCAGTCTTGACTGAAAAAAAACAGAAAAGCTACAGAATGGCTGGTCAGGCTTGTCAGGTTTTGTGAAGGTTTTTAAGGACCTAAATGCACAGATGGAAGCTGAGGTGGTTTCTTGTAGATTTATTGAAAAAATAAAAAAATACAAAATACAAACTCCTCAACTGTTTTACAACCAAAACTCAAGAACCAAAAAAGCGTGACCAATGGAGGAATAAACCAAACAAATGATGAGGATCCAGCAAAGAGTAACTGAACAGGAGGTGTATATATGGGAGACGGAAAAAAGGGGAGGACTAATTAGCTAATAGGGAGCACGTGTAGACAGAAGGAACTGGAAGGAGCCTCGCTTCTGTCAGTGAGCACCTGTGTGGCTACAATGTAGCTTGCCTCAGCCAGTGTGTGTGTGAATGGGAGAATGACTGTATGTAGTGTAAAGTGCTTTGATCAAGTCTTGAAAAAGTTCTATATAAGTACAGGCCATTTAGAATTAAATAACAAAAATTGTAAAATGTCAATGAAGTGCAAGAAGGCACTACATTTTTATTATTAGAAGAAATGTGAGATCAACATTTTCAAGAATGATCAGAAATATAACAGTCATATCAGCTGGGGCTTTCAAAATAACCTAATAAAAATTATTTGGAAAAGTTTTGCCATTTTAATGTATAACTTTTTTTTAAGTAGAATATAAAGAAACATAGTTGATTCAGTAAAGCTGTCTGTACCATAAAATTTAAGTTAATGAGTATTAGTGTGCAAATTTAAAGTAAAGTTCCTACTTTGATATTTTCCTTAGCAGTATTAGAGTATATGGTATGTTGTAAATTAACTACATCAACCAGTCATTTCATCAATAATTTCTAAAAGAAAATGATGGAATAGATTTGTGTTACTCCCTTTTGGTAAGGAAGCAAATGAATCTCAAAAGCGTTATCTCTGAATTCTTTAACCTGATTTTCATCAGTAAGCAAATTCAGTAATTTCAATAGTTTATATATGTATTTTTTCATTGTTATTCTTATTTTGTTTTTTACAATTCTTAGAATGTTTGATGATTTGCTCTCTGAACAGTTGTTTGTTCTCCCTGTGTGGGTGATGGAGGTCAGATTTTCTGGCCTGAATTTGCTTCATAACAGAAAAAAAAAGGGACGTTGGATCAGGGCAGCTCAGCTCAGCTCAGTTGAAACTTGGCTCCTTTCTCTGGAGTGGTATTTCGCTGGTTGTGCACTTTGCACTGTGTCAGGCATAAACAAAGGATCAGGAGAGCTACAAATAGATGTTCTTTCTCCTTTTAAAAAAAACAGCTCAACCTGGCTCAAACACTTTGAAGAATTTTGATGCAAAAATGGGCACCATAATAAATCATAAAAGTTAGGATTTCTATTATGATAACATTTATTTTTTGTTTCTATTTTAATTATGTAGGTATTTAAATTAAGTCAGATTCAGTTCATGTATTGCTTCTATTTATCATCAGTATGGATGCACAACTTTGATACCTAAATAATGTCTAATCTCTAGCTTAATATCTAAAGAAAACTACTTTTAGGAGCAGATTTACTTCTCTATACCTTTACTTCTTATTAAGTATAGCTATTTTAAACTAATGCTACATTTACTTGTGGAAAATTTCTGGCTATCCTTCCCACTTTGAGTTACGTAAGCCAAACCTTTCTGTGTCTGGGTAGACTTAGGCTTTGTAAATGTTTTTCATTGTTTTAGTGTTACTTTGCTTAGCCTGTGGTCCCATTTGAGTTCGCTGCATCCATCTTCTCCTGCTTAATCCATCAAGGTTCTCAATGGGGCTGGAGCTCCATCAGTCTGTGAAAGGTAGGGTACACCCTGGACAGGTCACCAGTCCGTCGCAGGGCAACAAGAGCATCACAAGCATAAATTAGAATAAATTAAATGTGATTATGATACTGTTATTTTAATTTAATTACAACCAAGCATATTTTAAAAATTTCTAGCATATATATATATATATATATATATATATATATACACATCTAAATGAATTTGTTTTATTTTCAACAGTTTTATGTTGTGGGAAACTTCCAAACCAGTCAGGCACCCTAAGCAGGTCTCACTTGGCTCTCAATTGGTTATTAGAGAGACAGTTTAATGCTGCCCTATATCGGAAAAATATCCTACTGTAATACTATATCTAAAAGTTGCAGTGATGATATCTATTCAGATAAACCTACATTTCTGGACTTCTTTCGTTGTTAATCTTCAAGTACTTCTAAATGGTTTACAAGTTTAAATGGGAATAAGTTTGGACAAAATGGAGATAGGAACTGATTAAAGGTGCATATAAG
>NW_015151658.1:177397-217014 GCF_000732505.1 Cyprinodon variegatus
AGAGACTTTTGAACGACACCCCTGTTCAGTATTGACATTTCTTAACCTACTGATGTGTATGGCTTCGAAAAACACTGAGCTTGGTGTTGCACCCCAGTGCTGTCAATGAAGATTATTACAGACCTGAAGCGTTATGTGTATGGGATACAAAGAATTGTGCGGCACACTGTTGGACTACTGATGCAGTTTTTGCCTCATCTTAATAGTAGCATGTGCAATGTGAAAAAATAATATAAAATATTAAAGAAACTGCAACCAAATGAAAATATTGTGACAAAAACTCTACTGTGGGTCATCTCCATTGTGAAATACCCCTGTAGGCTCAGGTTCTGTATGTGCAGCCACTTGCAGTAAATGCACATGCAAAGACCTTGTTTAATGCCAAGTGCTGGTCAGGGAAGCCACATATGCTAAGAGAGACCTGGGGTTAGTTAAACAAAGACAGCAGCGACTTGGCAACAAATCAAACCCAAGCAAGAGGGGCGCTGATGGCAGTATAGAAGTAATTAAATATCCCTGGCAAGTAGAATATTTGGTCAGTGATGTTATTTAAGCTCACATCAAGTTAGCTTTTCACAGGCTATGTTTTTTTTTTTTTTAGAATCATGTTTTCGTAGTTTTAAATGATCAGGGTCTCCCATATGTCTGCCACTTTCTTAAAAAATGGCCCATATTTCTGTTTTTTTAGGTCGTATTTCTGTCGTGGCTTTCACTCCATCCTAACACCATGTATGACAACGAATCATGTCTGTTATGTTTGATTTGGATGTATCTACCCACAGAGCCATCCATTGTGTTTTCATGCTGTGTTTTCTGCATTTATTTGACAGAGAGTAGGCCAAGACTTATGTTTTTCAAACATAACACCTAGCTTTGCTCTCACAAAACTAGGTGTTTTTGATCTGCGCCATAAATGCACCTATACATCTCCCCAAATGAATCCGACTTGCTAAGACACCAGCCAAGGTTTAATAAAACAGAGGGCTTTCACGTCTTTAGTTTGTTTATTCAGTTTTGGTTCCTTTTTCCAGAAATATAAATATGTGCCTTAAAGTGTCACATCATACTTTACCTTACCTTCATACATGCCAGTTTGTGTGGATTTGTTCCCAGGCTCACTTGTACATTTTCCTGCCCTTAAACACAAGTACAAATCAGATACCTAAAAGGCAGCCAAAATAACCATGGCAATGATGCTGTCAGGCAGCCATAGAGAGACTTTGTCAACACACCTCAGGGAGATTTATTACAGTCGAGCAACAACTTATTGGATGACGTCAGTGACTCGCTAAACAAACTTGCTGTTAATAAAAGTCATTTTCTGTTTTGTTTTACAATGTTTGTATAAAGTCAGAAAGGTTCTATCTGTTTTAAGCTCAGTTATTTGAGTGGCCAACATGCAGCATTTTGTTAGATACACTTTTGTGCACAATAAATACCTGCACAGGTATGTAATTATTGCTTTCAATTTAATGAGCAAGTTTAACATAACTTGCCCTCTATATAATTGAAGTTATAGATCTAAAGTTGATCTGCAACTAATGATTATTTAGCATATGGATTAACTGTCAATAATTTTTTTCGATTAATTGATTAATAATCAGATAGCCAAAGGTTCCTTAAAGAAGACATTTTATTAATTAAACCAGGTGAAAATTCTCAACTTGTGGAGTTCTGTATAGAGCATATTGACAGACAAAAAGTCTGTCAATATCTTAGTATCAAAATATGTACAGATTTCTTTGCAATTCCGGTATAATTACTGCTCTAAGGCTACGTTCACACTTTTTTTGCCCATATGCGACCTGTATCTGATCTTTCCATGGCTGTCTGAACAACACAGATCTGATTTTTTCCAATGCGACCCAGGCAACTTGGCTATGTGGTCCTGAATCCGATATGAATCTAATCTTTTCAGGTCGCATTCATCTGACCTGAACACCATTAATACCCGACAAGGGTCACTATTATGAGTCTTGCTACGCAGAAGCAGCAAGAAAAACAACAACCATGGCAGATGATGATGCGGAGAGTAGTATTTATGTTTAACCATCTTGAAAAGATTGTGTTTTTATGGTTAGAAAAGACCGCTAGATGCGCTCCGGCACTACCATTCATGTTTACTTCCGGAAAAAAAGAGCACGCTGGCCTGTGATGTCATTGCGTCCTCTACTGCGCATGCGGGACACGCGTTGTATGACTGCAGTTCACACAGGAAACACAGTTCACACAGGAAATCACATACGCAAGTCGCATATATTTGGAAATATGAACGGCAAAGCAAAAAAAAAAAAATCGGATTTCGCAAAAAAAATCGGAATTGAGCATCAAGGCCTGCAGTGTGAACGCAGCCTAAGTGGGCCGCTCTTTCAGCTAAAGGCATGTGTTAAAATCTCTATACTCCAGTTAACAATTCATCGATTACTAAGTTAGTGGAGGATTATTTCAATAATCGATTAATCACGATTAATCCGATTATTTGTTTCAGTTCTAGTTTGATCCCATTTAGAAATTGGCTCCTTGATTCAAATTGTACTTGGATGTATAACTGTTTAAGAACATTTTCAGGGAGTTTCATATATCTGAGCAGCATATGGACGTGGCTCCTAGTGGAATGGCTTAGGGTAAGGGTTAAATACTCAACCTGTCAATCAGGGCCTTCAAAAAATAACTTGTCGTCACAAGGGGGCAGTTAAATCTCTAACTGCCATGGATACGCATTGTTGCTTAGTGTACCTTTGTGATGTTGCACCATTTAAACCACATAATAAGCCATCTATGATCATCTACCAGCAGGTCAGCAGGATCTCTGGACTCAAACACAAGTGCATTCTTCCACCGGCGATGTCCTCCAGCAGTGCTTAGGCTGCAATTGCTGCACAATTACACACGCCATTGTGCAGCTCTTTATAGACATGTGCAATGTACACCAGTTTACACTTTATTTGTGGCAGTTCTTTATTTAAAGGAGATTATATTGTTACATGTAATGGGGGCCCACCAAGAAATGTCTAGCAACAACTGGTCTACGCACCCGATAAATCATCACATCTGATTTGCTTGGAATAGTTTGCTAATCTGCCACCTTTTTTTTTCTGTTAACATTAAAGTGTCCCTTTGAGGATAAATGTGTATTTTAGACCGACGCGCATTTCCATTACCTTAACATAGGACTTTCAAAGTATAAATCCTACTAAGGATGTTCCCATAATTTAACCAGTATGTTATGGTTTTGAGGCTAAACATGATTCAGGTTCATCACTCACATTTATTCCATAAAAGCTCAATGTTCAATGTTCCATCACTTTAAATTTATTTACTAACCACATCTCATTTTATTGGATTTTTTTTGTACTTTTTAACTTTATTTTGTGAATTGAAAAATTTGTGTGGGAAAGGCTAATTCAAAAGTTTCCCTTGACTATTCCACACTTTTTTGCAAAATTGATTTTTATACTTTAAGTTTTTCATGAAATATTGTACCACATGTTTTCTTGGCATCAGAACCTTTTACTTAGGTCAATAGAACATTTATAAACCCAGTGAAACTCTTTAGTAAACATAAATGGTCAGTCTTAATTGTTAATACATAATGTATTAACAATTACATTGTTATGTTAATACATAAATTGGTCAGACCTGTCTTGGGTGGGATTCCAAGATGTAAAAAAAAATGCGGCTGAGGCTGAATTCCAAAAACAGTTCTGAGAAATCTACAAAAAAGTAAGAAATCTGAAAAAATCATTTATATCAGTAGTGTATTACATGTAGCTATTTTAAACAAATTTACCTAAAAAGTACACCAAACAGCTCTGAAAACCTTGATGGGAAGATTTTATGTGGTTTCATGCGTTATGGTAAAAAAAAAAGATGTTTTCCATTTTATAAGTTGGTTCACTGTTTTGCATCATACTGCGATGCAAACCTCTGTGAAGGACTTGGAATTAAGCTTGGGCCGTACAGCCGGTAGCTGTGTCAGGTCAGGTTTGCACCATCAGCAAACCTCTCTGGAGTTTGTGTGAATTCATACCAAGCAGAACAAATGACTGTGTTCATTTACACAAACAAACGAAACTGAGTTCATTTTAACAGACTAAACACCTCAAGTGTAAAATTGCCCTTTAAGAGTCAAAAGAAACCAAAAGGTGCCAGAAATGTTAAACATACCTGCAGTTTCTTTTAGAAAGAAGACATAATCTAATGCTAAAACTCTATGGGAGTTTAAATGCAGTCCATTTTAAATACTCAAATTATACTGATTTATTATTTGTAAACCTGTGAATGTTTCAATCTTTTTATGGCTACTTGACTTTTTTCAGACTAATATATAGATAAAAATATATATATTTGCATCTTTGGAACCAATAAAGTTAATATTTGAGGCACTAATTTTCTTCTGACATAACTCTTTTATAAACCGTTTTCTTTTATTTTCTTTCTGTCATCTTTGACAATTTTGCCATTTTTTCCCCTTAAATGTTGACTCTCAGTTGTTAAGGCTAGAAAAATGTGTTGCCTTGATCTTTGTATCCTTTCTCTTTTCCTGTTACTGTTTAATTTAAAATGTTGACTACGGTCTGACAGTTTAGCTTGAGATGTTAACCATCCATACACATTCCTGTAAATCTTTATTACTATACATATAAAAGTGAGTTTTTTGCATTAATGTGATATATTTTTCTAAATCTAGCATGCAGAGATTTTACTTCTTTCTACCCTGAATCAAACACAAACCACAGCTTTCCTTTACAAATCTATGCTGTTTTTCCTCTATGCCTTATTTTCTAACGATCGTGAGAGTAAAGCTTAGTAATGAGCTTAGGGGAAAGGCTGTGCTCAAGCTGTGGATGGCAGACTCGCAGTGCTGGGCACCTGCCAGCTCTCTCTGGCAGTGCCCCCCCACCCCCGCCCCCTCTCGGCCTTCCTCTTCCTCAGCCAGTCCGGTCCCGGCGGAGTCCTCTTTGCAAACAAAGCCTGCAGCATTCTGGGAAAGCCACATTTTTAGATCATGTGGTTCTGGTGTGACGGGTTACTTTCAATCCTCTTGAATCTGAGTACATGTAGTCAGTCACAGTTTGTAATGCGCCCTACTTTGAACACAAAAATATATTTTTTTGTGAACTTCCCTTCATGCTTTTAAAAGTGAGGTCAACACATTAACAAAAAAAAAAAAGATTTTTGTCTACTCCCGGATTGAAGAAAAGAGATAATAAAAAATGATCTTGTAATCAATGTAAATGAACTTAATCTGTGATTTTCATTGGTCTTTCAAATATTTTGGGGGCTAATTTCTTTCACTGCAAAAACTGAGTAAAAATTTCTCAAAATAAAAGTGTTTACCCTTAATATGAATATTTAAATAAGATTATCTGCCAATGGAATTAGTATTTTTACCCTTAGAAATATGGAGGACCTAGAAAGTCACTAGAAAAGAAAAACAGCATTTTCAAATTAACATTTAAATCACTCCATTTGAAATCCAGTTTGAAAAGCGTTTCCTAATTGCACATTTTTTATTTGATTATTGATTGATATTGATTGATCAAATCCTGTTTCTAAATGAAGATTTAAAAACAAAATTCAGAAATCTGATTATAAATACCTTTCCTAGTCAAACATTTAAAAGGGTTATTCCTTATTCCATCTTCTTTTTCAACTACCATTTTCAAATTCTTTTTGAAATGGCATTTTCTTTTTACATTCCCCTCTCCATTTACCTTCTGTGTTAGCCTTTTGGCTCCTGAGCATACGGAAAACAAGTAAAACCAATCACACTTGCTCCTCAGATATAAGCAGCTCCCTCATTGGTTGGACTGCCACACTTGGTTCACAAAATAACCAATAAGAGACCTGGTTTAATGGAAGGAGGGTTGCTTTGATTGCACCCTTTTGCTCATCTGCTTTGTTGAGTCTGGTGTCTCTCATCTTCATTTTGACAAAAGATTCCTGTTAGATTCTCTATCAGTCAGGTTTGGTGGTCAGTCAGTATTCAATGTAACCATGGTAATTAAATCATCTTTTGATACCTTTGGGAGTGTGGGAAGGTGCAAATCTCTACTAGAAAATAAAAATCAGGATCTCCATAACACTTCTCAGCTAAAGGAATCAGAGTGATCTAAAATTGACTGCATTGACCATGCAGTGAACTAACAACATCAGAGCATATTGCACCCCATATCATCAATGAATGTGGTAAAGTCCTTCTGTGCATAAGGGTATTTCAAGCAACTGGACTTCTGTGGCTTTTTACTCATTCTTCAGATGCCCAGACCTTAATGTCCACTTCAAATGCAAAGTTTAACCAAACAAATGTTCATGACTGAATGGTCTGGTCTATTTTTCAGGAGTGGATTGACACAATGGATGCTATATTTGTTTCCCATGGGTGGATTTATGTGTGTGTATAGTGCTCATTCCAATCTTTCTATAGCTAAAAAGTTTTTATGTCATAGAGGTGCATTGCTTTTTCACCACACCTTTTCCTTCCACTCAATGTTCTATAAATGTGCTTGGAAACAGCCCTTTGTCAACATTTTTTAGCTATTACGTCTTGTGGCTGACTGACATCTTGACATGTGTAAAGTTAGCAGTCTTTACTATTATTGTGTAACCTGCTAACCCTGATTTAGAACATTTAGAAGGGCAGTTTTGAATCAATTAGTTGACTAAAATGTGACAATATGAGTCTGCAATATCGACTTTCGAATAGTTATCAATTTCTGGGGCAATTAATTTGGGATTCTCATTATCTGTAATCCATAACCATTAAAATAATAAATAAAGGCTTGTAATATTTAAACTATATATACTCTATTATATTAGGGATGCAACTAACGATTATTTTGCTGATAAATTAATCTGTCGGTTATTTTTTCGATTAATAAATAGGAATAAATGAAGGGTTCTTAAAAGATTTTTTTACAGAATTAAATCAGGATAGACTAACTTTTGGACATGTGGAGTTCTGAATATTGACTGAAGAACATGTTTTTTTTATACCGTATCTTAAATGCAAAATATACATTTTTTCACAATTTGGGTATAATTGCTGCTCAAAGTGGGTTGCTCTGTCAGCTAAAGGTATGTTTAAGATTCTCTGTAGTCCAGTCAATGATTAATTTATGACTAAATTAGCTGACAATTATTTAAATAATCGATTAATTACAATTAATCTGATTAATTGTTTCAGCCCTACATGAGATTTACCTTCTGATAAGTGACAAAAGATAAAACTATTCTACATTTTTTAGATGTATGTGTACAAGAACATCTGTTGAAGCTTTACTTTTCTAAAATGTATTATGATTTTCACTATTATTTGAAAGAAATTTTTTTTCAACTGTCTTTAGTATCCCAAATCAGCACCCAGCACTGTCAATTGCTCAACCACTTTCCCACTGGCCAGTAAAACAGTTTAAATCTGTGAATAATCGTCTTTTAGTCGCAGCCGACCCTCGACAAACAACTCGGATTTCGACAGAGGTTGAAATCGCCTTCAATCGCCTAGGCTCCAATCGGCATAAAATGGGAACATCAGACCCGGGTTGACCCATTAATTTATGGAACACCACTGAGCGCAATCAACATACATCACTACATTGTGGCAATTCCAGTAAACTGACTCAGCAATGGTTTTTAACAAGTTTCTTAAAGATGTACGTATCTGAATCCGTTCGTTTTTTCAGTATGCTTCTTATGGTAAGCTAAAAAGAATGCAGTTCAGTATTTTTTTATTGCACAAAGTGTAAATAAAAAAAAGCCTAAAGAAATTGTAATCAAAGGAAGTTCTAAATTAATAAAAGTAGGTTTTAAGCTTTGTACACTACTGTATGTGGAACAACTATTATTGTCTAAAAGTCTGAGCCACTGATGAGGAAGCTCTGAGCCACACTGATTTGTATATAACTCAATGATACTGAATAATCATAAGAAGGCATTACCAGAGGAGCCGCATGAAAGTAGCAATCATTGCTGCTGCAGAAACGTACCTCCTTGTATACAGTAATTACTCTAAAACACCTGAGCTGAAGCATTTAAAACTCATCTCAACATCGCTGTGAGTCACAATGGAAATATAAGAATGAGGAGTTTCTGTGCCTCGTAGCGTTGCAGCGTCCAGGGATGCTTTCTCTGCCTGATGGCCAGCCAAGTTCATTTCACACATCCCTCAATTTCTTGTGCTCTCTTTTCTGCACATTTGGTTGTGCATCAGCACATCTTCAGCTGTGTTTCCACCAATAAAGAGAGCTTCATCGCGAAAGCTATTAGATCTGTGTTGTGTTGCTCCTGCGAAAAGGTACACACAATACACGGTGTCTCAGACTTAATTGGAAAATGCGCAGGAATATGAGAAAGTTAGATAAAGTGATTCAAAGGTTGGTTTGAGAGTGTTTGGGAAATAAACCTAAATTGCCAAAACTGATTATGAATAAAGGTTGAAAGCAGATAGCATTATAAGGACATCTATAATTTGATCTCTAAATGGTGTGCAAACTTTTTGCACCATGGAAACATTTTTCAGTTTAAATACAGAAACAAGACATTAATTAATGAAACAAAATAAAGCAAAACAAATCATAATATAATAAAATGTATAAACAGCTAAGTCTAATTTCAGTTACATTTTTCTTATAGCTTCTGCTTACTACCTCAGATAAAAATCTAAATTTTTTTTTGTTTTTTTTATTCATACGCTGATACAGATCTGATTAAATGTAATTGGAAAAAACTATAATAACAGTACAGTGTTTGGTGGATAAATTAATCTAAATAAGCTCTAAATGTGAATATTTAGAAGTCAACTAAATAAAAGAGGACTGCACTGTATACTTCAGAAGAAAAGGTTTTCTGATATAACTTATTAAATTTTTTTAATCTTAAAATTAAATGGTTAATTTCCTATCTTAGGCAAAATTCTCAGAAACCTTAAAGCAGAAACGTGAGCACCGATTTCAGAAGGTGGTTTTCAATTATTGAACGTTTTTTTATCAGGATGCCCTTTGAATTAAAATTTGTCTTTTGCAATGGAGGCCTGGTCAGCTGTCACAGCAGCCCAGAACATCTGACAATGACACAGAATTTAAAAAAGGAAAGCTGCCTGTATGGAAAATTGCAACATTATAGCTACATTCTCCAGTTTAAAATTCAACCAGGGGAATAATTTGAATCCCTTTATTCTCCCTCAATGGGGAAATTCACTCTCTACATTATAACCCATCCCCTTGGGGAGCAGTGGGCTGCCATTGTGTGGAGAGCAGCATGGGGTTAAGAGTCTTGCCCAAGAACCCAGAGTGCAGGCTGCCGGGATCGAACCGGGTACTTGCAACCTTCTCAAAGCACAAGCGCACTGCTCTAACTACTAGGCCCGCACTCGGCCACTATAAATGCTTTTCTTGAAATTCCTTTCATCACCAAGGTAACCTTATATGAAAAATTAGATCTCCCAAATTCTTTTTGAGTCCAAAGACTTTGAAAAGAAGCCACTGTAATGAACAGGAACTTTACCCAGTTGTTATTGGAGACAGAAGGCAACATAGATAAGGAAGAAGTATTCCCAGCAACGCTTTCTAAATGAATGTAAGCCCATGCTGTTTCCTCCTTACACCCAAGGGAGGCCGGCAAACAGAGCATAAAGATATCTTTGATTCACGTCAACCTAGTGTGAAAAAGTGATGATTATTGACGACGAATTTAATGATTTTAAAAAGGCTGAACAAGTAAGAAATAAGACGTATATGCTCACATTTCCCATAAAAGTATTACCTTTAGATCTATGTGATAATGTCTCTTTTTTTATTGTGCAGGTCTAGATTAACATTCAAACAAAGTGAAACTTACAGGTTTAAAAACACACACAGTTTCTCTGATGTGACCTTCAGCATATGCAGGCTGGCATTCAATTACCGCCCTGTCAGTGGCCCATCCAGCCCAGCGGCTGCACGTCCTTGAGATTCTCTCTGCAGCCTCTGTTCAGTCTATATTCCTTTACATCCTCTACATCAGGAGCTCTCACCGGCAAAGACCTTCACTCATATCCCATCGCCTCCAAACGCTGCATGTAATCAAACAGCATTAATGATTTTAAAGTATTCTATATAAACTCTTTGGATGCACCCAGCAGTGGAGGCCAATGCTCTGAATTCTGTCCAGGCTTCGGCTAAATCTTAAGTTTTATTCTAAGGCCCAGTTCCATTTCTCTCACTTGGTTCTGAGAACACTCACACACAGTGAGCTCCCTCCATAGTGAAGTACACTTAGTGAGGGAAGTGAAGGGAAATTTTCTCCCTAAGAAATGGAACACCACTAGTTGTAAAATTACATCTGAGCCCAGTAGATGGTGGGAATAAATAGCCTGTACACTTCAGTGATGTGTTCACCTATGTCATGCGCAAACACAACCTGAGTCTCAACCTTCTGCATGCAAATTCTGCCATACTCTTACCATAACTTTTCACCAAACACATGCATAATATTGAACAACAAATATATAACAAAATGTTATGCTCAATTTATGAGCCAGCATGGATATAAAAAACTGGATTGCTTTGTCATCATGGTAATCATGGTAATATAATTAGCTACGATAATTTTTGATAAACTAAGATACAAAGAATACAAATCAATTATAGGGTTAGGGCATCCCCTATGGACTCCAACAATTATTAAAATCATCAAAATTTACTCCTACTTTGACCACCGACTTGTTTCTCAATGGACTGAATTCTCTTGGCACCAAATACAATAACAAAGACATATGCAACACATTTTAACAATCCAAATGCCTCCAACCAAGAGGCAAATTCTACTGGAACTTTTATTAGAATAGACAGGAGCAAATCATGGTCACTACCTCTGCAATACCCCATTAACACTAAAATCTTCTTTATAACATCTATCCTAGAAATAATGAAAACCAAGCCCACCTTGGTCATAATCATCATACTTTATGTTAAAAAGAAACTCTCAGGAGATTTGTGTATTATGAAAAACAGCGATTTTGCAATATTCATGTTTTAACACAACAGTAAGGAATTAAGTTGTATTTACGTCTAACTAAGATTTCCCAACATATTTTTTTTAATGCATGATTAATTGTAAAAATATACTTAAATTTGTGCAGTTCTTTTCAACAGCCGGACGGCGTTTTTTCTTTCACTGAATGAGTTCTGGGAAGCCACTCCGTTTTGAAGTCAGCTCCTGACCTCACTCGGTCTGAAGGGATCATTTTAAGGGTTGGAGGCCACTTCCCCCCAGCTCTTAAAATTAGTAGGACACACTAACCTTACCTGTGAATAAGCAAAACAGAGTGCTAGGGTCCAAAACGAGTGCAAGTGAGAGAAATGGGACAGGGCCTTACTGTGAAATACTGTTCAGTTTCCATTTATTTTACAGTATTGGTTCTCCTTGGAACATTTCACACCCCTCCACCCTAACTAAAACTGTAATGAAATTTTTTTTATACCGCAAAAATGTAAAGATTTCAATTAAAATAACAGCTTAACAGTAAAGGGCTATTGTAGTGAAGAGCCCATTGACTGTCAGAGAAGCGTAGAGGTGGCACTTCCATGATGCCCATACTGTTTGATACAGTTATCAAAACAAATACAATTTAATTAAGAATTTTCATTCTGTTTTATAGTCAATTTCTATGGAATATACTCCATATATAATAAGGTTTTAAAATGTCTGAAAATACATGCTTTTCTTCAAGACAGAGAGATAAAAAAAAACGATAGTGTCTGACAGATCTTTGTTGCCATTTAGGACAATTTATTGCTGAAACAATTAATTGAGGAAATAATTAGCCGATTGCTCGATAAGGTAAACAATCCATACTTAAAGCCCAATCACTCACTCTGACAGACTCATTCCAGCACTGACTGTTTAACTGCTGCCAAACAGAAAGGTCCTACTACCTCTGTGTGTTTCACTTTTGTATCTGAGCAGTTTGCACTATGGTTGATTTATCTCCTGCTCACTCAATTGTTACCTTTTTCTAATTCATGAGTAAAGTGGTAGTAAATCCAGTAAAGTCTAAAGATACATGCATCAGAAATATTTTTCTGCAGAATTTATAGTTTGATTTAAGCTTCATGTAATTGGAGAGGTACTTTTTTGGATCAGCAACTTTGGTTTAATTTGGTGACGTGCCAGAAAATATCCATATGTTCGTAGATTCCTTTTTTTTTAATCTTTACTGCTGTTTAATTGTTAGATCTTAAGCAGGAACCTTTGTTGAACACATACATATTTACTCTCATACTGTAAATCTCCCTTGGCCTAGGGTCTCCATTATGGAAATGAAAAGCATTGACCAATCCAGTGCTTATTATTATTATTACTATTATTATTATTGCCTTGTAAGAGTTCTAATAAAAATGGTTACCAATTATCTGCCAATTATCTAAATGTTCAAGATGATCTTTTTCTGCCACAAAGATCTACAAGTAGTGCTAGCTGGAAACATGAGCTTTTAAACTAGTGTGACCTGAACCATCTATGGAGAAAAAGATGGATTCTGATCATATATAGTAATTATCATATAAGTTCTGCATCTCAGAAGTATAGAGAAAGGCCAGAGGATTTCTAAGTTGTATTTTAGTCTACACTTCACTTTTTCACATTTAACATGTTTTTAAAATACATTTCCGTTTATTTCATCAGTCTCTTACGAGACGACCTAACATACATTCTCTATTATTGTGAGTTGTTAAATGTATATATTTATTATTTTTCCCAACAGAAATGTAAAGGTATTAAGTCCTTTTTAATCTTATACCCCTGGTAAAATCAAGAAGACAGAACTTAGCTGACATTTAGATTAAATCCTATATATGTGTTGAAATGATTCAGCCAAGGACCTCACTGAAATCCAGTTAAAATTAAATGTTATTAGACATTAAAACTAATATTAGAGGCTTTGTCCAACATACCTGAGATTATTAGTTGTGCAAAGAAGAATCAGAAAATATGTTCAAAACTGGTAGAGACTGTAATTGTAGCCAAAGGTGATGCTACAAAGTAATAATTCAATTGTGCTGAAAAAGGATGTATGCTAAACTTTTCAGATTTTAATTTGTAAACCGTTTATTTACCTGATAACTAGGCCCTATTGTACTTTGTGGTTGTATGATGACAAAATATGAAATATTCCAAGACATTGGAAGACATATTTTAACGCAATGCAAAGGATAAATCAATATAAAGGCATCTCTCAGCAAGCATTAAGTATGGTGGAAGACCTGTGATGCAGTGGGCCTATTTCTCTCCTGAAGAGAAATGCTTCTGTGATGGATCATTATCTAGCTTTACAAAATCAAGAGCTCACATCAAACCTAATGTGGAAGAGAGAGAGGGCAATAATGCTAATATTTAAAGGACCTTTCAAGAAACCCAAGGACGCTGTACATATAAAGTGAAAAAAATTAAATAAAAAAAGCAGTCAGTGTTGCACAGCTCTGTGGTTAGGAAGGATTTCACTTGTACTCAAAAACACAAAAAATATTAAACTTCTTTACTATCTTTTATTAACAACATAAAATTACCATAACTACCAAATCAGCCTGTATTGTGACAAACATTTAAGTCTTTAAAGGATAAGAAATGAATGCTTTAGTTTTAGCTTCTATTATTTGTTGAAGCTTCTCTTTGATGCGAGGTAGCAGCGTTAGTTTTTCTCTGTTTGATCTTCATCTGACTTCATGCTAAAACTGAGACTAAAATATATACATTAAGGCTCTGTCCCGCTGTAACAACTTCCACACTGAAGATTGCGGTTAGAGAGACCCTCTGGCACATAATCATTATTCATCCATCCATTTTGCATCACGCTTATCCCTGGTGGGGTCACGAGGGGTACTGGTGCCTATCTCCAGCTGTCAGTGGGCGAGAGGCCGGGAACACCCTGGATAGGTCGCAAGTCCATTGCAGGGCAACACAGAGACAAACAGGACAAACAACCATTCACACACACAACTTGTCTAAATGTAGCTGATTAGATGAGGGATGCATGCTGGTTCATAAGTCGTCATATGCTGGTTATTAGACATCGTGTGTTAGTTTAATGATTGTTATAGCTTAAACTTGCAATGCATTATATTTTAGTCACCAAAAAGAGCTAACAGCCCAGCAGACTCCAGATTACAGAGGCCTGTAACTGGCAGAACACATTTCAACTTGAAAAAAATGCAGTTTGATTAAATCTGCGCTGTTTCACTGCAGAATCTGTGCTGGCTGGTATGAACAAAGTGGATTAACTCTGTCACAGGATAATGCAGATTAAACTGGTAAACACAATCACTAAGTGGTGCATATGGTCTGCTGGGGCCCAGTAAAGGCAGAAGAACTGGACAGAAATATTTGGGTTTTAATTTCAGTGTGAACAGTTGGAAAGGTAATGCCTGCTGGTCACGCTACACTTTTAGTTCAATGCTGCAGGAGAAGGATGTGGAACATCATCAAAGACAGTAACAGTGATCCCACTTGGGTTTATAATACCTTTATGTCCTGAGTGCTGGTTTTTCAGTAAAAATCTGCCGTGATCATGCAAATGATACTGCTAATGAAAGCGTTAAGTTATTCAGCTGGAAACGTCAGCATGTCTCCTGATCCCCGGAGCGATCTTCCCTCTGGGTGATGGTCGACAGTCACGCTCACTCTGACGGCGGAGATGCAGCCGGCTCGATACGAGCGGGGGTGGCGGCTGGAGAAAATCCATTCTGAGAGTGAGCGTTTTGCTGAGACAGGTACACCGACCTTTGAGTCATCTGATAGGTCAACGCTTTGCGGTGCTTGCCAGCACATTGGTGGCATGATGCCAGGCTTGGTGGTGCTAATAGTAAAGCTCATCTGAGCAGCGCCCAGCTATGATCAATGGAGCCTCTTGGCAGCTCATTTATTGTACAGTATGGCACAGCCACGAACTATTCACCAAAAGATGCATGTGACAGATGACGACAGCAGGGTGAGTTGACGGCAGGCTGATGAAAGGTAGAGGGTTTAGTCGAGTGTGCTTAGACTCTACAACACAGGTCCACACAGCGTACACAAAATGTATTTTTAAGATATTGAAGCTTTTATTTTGTGTATGATCATTTTATTTTGAAATTGTTTATTTATCACTTAAATGCTGGGCGGCATGCTAATGAAGTGTGTAGCATTGTTGCCTCACATTAGAAGCTGGGTTAAAACCCCAGGCTATTTCTGCATGTTCTCAACGTGCATGCATGGTTTCTCTCTGGGTACTCTGGCTTCCTCCTATCATCCAAAAACATTTCTTTAAGACCGATTGATGTATTGAAAATGTAACCTGGCCAACAAGACTTTCTTAGACCGTTTACATGGTGTATCAGTCTGGACAGAGGCGAGTAGAGGCTAATTTCATGGTCAGGCTATCATGGTTGTGTTTCTCTGTGCTGCCCTGTGATGGACAGATCAACTATCCCCCTTTGTTGCCCAAAGACTGCTGGAGATATGCACCAGCTCCTGAAACTCAAAATGGTTGGAGATGGATGGCTGGACTTAACAGCCATGGACATTTACAGCAGGGGTTAAATGGACAGGGTTGTAAAAAAAAATAAAAATACCCCCGCCTTGCATTGATAAATAAGGTTTAATGTCAGACAAAACTAATTGTAAGAATTACAAAAAGCAGTTCTTAATTCCTGATAATTATTATATTAAAGTAGGAACAATAAAATCGAACTTTTCTATAAAAAAAAAGTCGTTTCTATTCTAATTATTTTTTAATCTGTTGTTGAAGTTGCAGTATTATTTGTAGAGTTTCATGTGAACTACTTTTTCTAATGGGTTCTAGTTAAGGGATTTATTTTTCTAAGGGCTTGCTGGAATCAGCCTGGGTTTGGCTTATAAGACGAAAGGAGAAAAAACAAAGGTAATCACAGCCGGTTAATGATTTGACAAGGGATCATTTATGTTTTCAACAGGTCCGCGTTAATTTGATTAATTTTTTCCTTTTATAAATAAAATCATTATTTGAAAACTGCCTTTTGGGTTACGCGATTTGTCTTTGTCTTATTCAGACCAATGATATGGCATGGTCTTGTGGGACCAAAAAAAATCTAAAGCATAATAAATCTGTAAGGGGGAATTACTTTTTTACAGCACCATACACTGCACAAAGCAGAGGACTGTTGTAATAAAAGTACTGTTTTTCTCCTACCAGGTGCCCACGGAGTGAGAGAGGAGCCCAGGTTTGTGACGGCGCGCGCTGGAGAGAGCGTGATCCTGGGGTGTGACGTGTCCCCTCCCCTGGATGGCCAGGAGCCCCCCTATGTGGTGGAGTGGTTTAAGTTTGGAGTGCCTATCCCCGTCTTCATCAACTTCCGCTACTACCCTCCTCATGTGGACCCAGAGTACACTGGTAAGACAGGGCAGCCTAATCAACCTTTGAGAATATAAAGGAAAAAAAACCTTGTGTGAAGATTTTTATGTCCAACTGCTTCTGAATTGATGTTGACCTTGGAATAAATGAGGATCAAGTTATTTTTTTTTAGCAGAGAAGCTCAGTAAATCCAAAAGACAAAAAAAATGGACCACCTGCTTTTTTTCCTTCAGAAGGATTACATGCCTTGCAAAAATATTCATACACATGTACGTTTTTCTGATTATTGATATGCAACAACCGAAAATCACAAGGTACATTATGTTATTGGGGCGCAGGTGATGAATTAACACAAGGTTAGAGAATAATCGCGAAGTAAAAAGCTATTTATTTATTTTTTCCATTTTCTTGCAGGTACAGCATGCATTTGTATTCCCCTTTCTTTTCTCAAATAATCCTAAAGAATTGAGGGCATTCAATTTCTGTTAGAAGTTAGCGTGCCTCAAATTCAAACCTTTTTTTGTGATTTGCAGATGATAAGCCATTGTAAAAGGTTCTACGTTTCTGTTTGCTTGATATTGAAAACTTTGTGTTTGGTTTCCTTTAGCATTACAAACATCCACTACTATGAATAGGTCTTTCATATAAAGTTCCATGAAAAAAAAACAGACATTAAGGTTTGCGGTTCTACTGTAAGAAAATTTTCGAAGGATTGGAGGATATGAATACTTTTCAGAAGTAGTATTGTTCTGATTCTACAACAAATTAAGGAAGTATGATTTATCTAATGCAGAATCGCCAGCCTTTCTCTGGTTTAAATGCACATTCCTCCCTTTGTCAATACACCTTCTTGTTTCTCTTAGACAACATAAATGCATTGGAGCTAACAAAGCTCCACCTTAGGTCACAACACCAACTTTTCCCCAGCTCAACTAGCTTTTCTTATTTGGTTTGATGTTTTTTGTTTACATGATGTATAGAAATAGCAATTATAATGCCATTTGATAACAGTTTTCTTGGCTATGATGTACCAGTGAAAATCTTTGCAGCAAATATTTAGTCATTCTTTTAAAATTTAATATTCAACATGGACCTCTAACACCAGGTCAACTCTAAGCTGTTAACATCCAGAGGTTCTATTCTTCTTTCTTTATGTTATATAACTAGTATTTCCATCTTCCAGTTCTCAACTGACTGTATTATATGAAAATTTCACATTTGCATATGAAAAGAGTCTTAAAACAACATTCAGACCATAAATCAGTGTAAAACCCCCGCTGGCTGCTCTCTGGCATCTTTATACGATTTACACTATTAGGCTGTGTATCTTCCATGTTTTTAGCTGTTTGTGTGGAATAGAAAGGAAGATATACGCTCTAAGCAGATTGGGGGTAAATACGATCTAAATTTAGTAGGAGGGATTCAGGCTTAAACAAGCCATGCAACCGGCTCCACGTTTAAATCATATCTTTTGCTCCCTGGGACATCTGTGTCTAACAAAAACCGAAACCTGTACCTTTAAAGCAGAGGTTAGGCAAGAGACAAACCCAAACATTTAATTCAGAACTCATCAAAGTCTTTCTTTTTTAGTTATGTTTTCCTTTATTTTTTATTCTCTTCTTAGCATGAAATTAGGTGCATTGCTTGAAAATATGGAGTATTTCTTCAGCGACAATGCAGTGTTTATATAATGAGTTTCTCCTCTGCTTTGTTGCAAATCCCATTAGCCGGTGAGAGCAAAACAATGCCTAACTAATATTAAATAGATTGCATATATGCTTATCTTTTGTCACCGAACAGCACCTAAGCTTCTGCTGCTTATGTATAGCATCAAGATGAATCACTGAAAAGGGAATATCATGGCTCGACTTAAAACTCCGTCTATGTATGTGAACATGGTATCCCTGCCTGTAGAGAGGCATCTGCTGCATCTGAGTGAACAGAGGGGAAATAACTGGGTCTCAGCAGTTTATTACTGCATTGTATTTATATGGCTTCCCACACACTCGAGTGAAAATACAGCACATATATGGTGGACTGAAAACTTCTACAACAAGGAGAGAGAATGTGTACAGAACTGATCCTGTTTAGAAGGTTATTAGAATACAGGATGAGCAGTTGTGTTAATGGGTATCCCTGTATACTAGGGCTGAAACAATTAATTGGATTTAGTGATTAATCAACTAATTTAGTAATATATTAATCATTAACTGGAGTGTAGACACCCTAAAAAATGCTTTCAGCTGACAGAGAAACCCGCTTTGAGCAGCAATTATATTATATATATGTAAAGAATATAAGTAAACATTTTGCATTTAAGACATAAATTGTTTCCATCTGTCAATATGCTCTATCCAGAACTCATCAAGTGGAAAAGTGTTGGATTCACCAGGTTCAATTTTACAAAAAGCTTTTTTTAAGGAACCTGGCTTGGCTATCCGATTATTAATCGAAAAAATAATCAACAGAATAATCTATATGCAAAATAATCGTTAGCTGCAGCGCAACTGTATACCTTTTCATATTATGTTGGAGTAATCTCACTTTAAAATAAAAGATAAGTTATGGAAGAATACCACACATGAGTTTCCAAGGTTATGAATAGATTAATATTATATTAACAACTTTGATTACAAGGAAGGCTTGATAAAACTTTGATAAGTTTGATAAAACTACATTTTTTAAATTGTAGTCGAATTAAGTGGCCACACAGTGTCACAGTTCATAGCACTGCTGCCTTGCAGCAAAAAGGTCCTGGGTTTGATTCCCATCCTGGGGTTCTTCTGCATGAAGTTTGCATGTTCTTCCTTCATGGCTTCTCTCCAGGTACTCCGGCTTCCTCCCACAGTCCAAAAACATGACTGTTAGGTTAATTGGCTTCTCTATTTGATCCTTAGGTGTTTGTGCTTGGTTGTATGTCTCTGTGTTGCTCTACAACAGACTAGAGACCTGTCCAGGGTGTGCCTCACCTTTCATCCATAAAGATAGGAAAGTGACCTCTCCACGACCCTGTTGGAATATGCAGGAGAAGATGGATGGTTGGATTAGACCATCAGGAGTTTTAAATATCTACCAAGCAATTCTAAACTTTAAGATCACCATGATGTTGGCTGGAATTTTAGTTCCGTCAACATTTACTTAGCATTCCGTACCTCTTTTTTTTAAAAAGGAAACAAACTACAAATGTATTAAACTTTTCTGATGTTTAGCACATCATCCTTCCTATTTTCAAGAAGCAGCATATTTTACCACAGGCTGATTCCTTGTCTGCTCTCATGCCACCTCACAGCCTGGTGCAGTAAGAACATTAGATGTTCACCTCTTTCATACAGGCTTCAAATTAATTGTGTATGTTATTGTTTTTTTCTTTTTTTTGTTGTCTCTTTTGGGTCATTTAGATTGTTAACTTAGATTGTTTCAACAAGATTTCCGAGATGGACATACCACCAACTGCCATCAAGGAAATTTTTATAAATTTTGTTTTCACCAAAACATAAAATTTGCATGTAGATGAAAGGTACAAATGTGTCAGTAAATCTCAGTTTTACAAAATGTTAAATGCTAAGCAACAGTTGAACATAATGACAATAAGCCTTTTTTTTTTCTCAAAGAGGCAGATAGCTTGGTTTTGTCCGATTTTAAGTGTCACTATAGATACAAGAAAACATGTTTTCAATGTCAAATCATGAAAATACGTTATTTCTTTTAAGAAGTTTGACATTCAGTAGCATTACTAGGCTCGGCGGGCCATGGCTGCATTTTCCAGCTCCAAATCTTGTCCCTTAGCTATAAGCCCTCAATTTTAATTCAGTTTTTAACATACCAACTCCTGAAGGAAATCTATGGTCCTTTATTGGCTATAAATATGTTATTCTTATCAGTTAGATGGTAACTCAATTGACCTGCTTTTTCATCTTTGATGTGAGATATTTGGGTTTACTTTGAAAACAGAGCCTTAAAGCATTTTACCACATGGGGAGGTTTTGGTCAGGTTATTGAGGATTATAAAATGATAATTATAAAGGAAGAGATTCAATAAAAAATTCGTAAAAGCATAATTATAAAAAGCGCATTGTTAGTATTTTTGTCGGATTGCAGAAATTATCTCTGAAAAATGCTTTTATTTGAGTATTAGTGAGCTTGACTCTCTTCTTAAACGTCTGAACCTTCTCCATCATTTGTAGTTATGGTAGAAAGAACATTTGGTATGCCACATCGTTCAATTTTTCAAACTTTTGTTCCTAATTAAATTTTTATAAAAGCTAAAATCTAAGTCTTAGAAATTGACTTAGTTATATACATTTTTTTTTTTTTTTTAAATATGAGATTCATTGCTAATATTCTCGTTTAATCCAACGTATTGGGATGCTACATTGCCTAAAAAAATGTGGTTACTTTTTTCTTCAAATTTTTAAAATTTAAAAATTCCATTGGTCCAACTACTGTGAGATTCAGAAGGTAGCCTACAATATTTAGAAGTGTGTTTCTGGGAATATCTAAAAAGTCTTCCATTTCTGAGGTTAGACACTGATGTTTGAGAAAATAGCTTCTTTATATAACCTTAGTGTTTTTTCTCACAGTCTCAGTCCAGTTCCTGCAGACTAAAAAGGTTCTTTCAAGTCTCTATTGACAATTCTTTGCATACGACGGTGTATTGTTAGTATGCAGAAAGGAACAGATGACCTCTAAAGTGTTCTACCAATGTAGGACTATCCAACTGCCAAAAGGTGCAAAGCAAATAAGAGTCAATGTTACTGAACTAAGGAGTAATAGCGATGTATTGAAAAACAACCACATTACATAATTCCCATCACACAAAGACTAACACAACCACAATACAGCCCTGTAAGCGCTGTTCCCCCGACAACTGCCAAACAGAGTTCTATCCTTTGGATTGTTAGACAGAGGGATTATTTGTTGCTCTGGAGTCGGTGGAGGTCAACTGACTACAGAAAGTCTGAGACCTGAGTCTCAGGCATCCCTGCTCCTACTGGGATTTTAACATTTTGTGGCTTATTTGTGCCTATAACTCATACTCCTACCCCTTTCTTGAAATGTCTATAATTTGAGAACTCTGTGTGAGGTTCTTGTACTAAACTAAAATTCATCTGGCTGCTGTATATACATGTAGGACTCAGTAAATGAGAAGTACTGAACACAAGTCATTAAGAAAAACAACAACCTGAAATATGCTTTTGACCTTAGAATAACTGTTTCAGTAAATGTAAAGAACATGACAATGTAATTGGCCTTTGTCTTCATTTATCTTAAGTCAAACACAAAGCAAAAGCAAGTAATATTCCTTTTCTTGGTTAGCAATGATTTCTGGAACATAACAAGAGGAAACTCGTTTCTATGACGGCACTGTAGCATCTCTAAAAGCCGAGCTTTCAGAAGGGGATCAGAATAGTCCCTTTTCAGAACTTTTTTATCACTTACAAAGCCTCCCTGGATCACATAATAAGCATAAATGAATGAAAACATGTGAAAAAGCTTGGGGATTCGTTTCTCTCTCTAAAATAAAGATGTGTCAGGCTTTCTGTGTTTTATTCATATGAACGCTGTGCAAAGTAGGTGAAAGATAATTAATTCACCGAAACGCCTTATGGTTTTTGAAGAAGGACTTCACGCCACTGAACACGTATTATCTTGGGAATTTTCATTTTCAGATTGCATTGGCCTCAGCTGACACTGAATCTGCTGAAGTGTTTTTTTTACCTCCTTTACATCAGGGTTTGAATGAGCGGCACTTCTTAACACTCTGCAGTTCGTAGTTGGATCCTGTTACTGGGTGTCGGCCATGTGGCTCCAAGAGGCAGACCACTGCTGAGGAATTATCGGTGAACAGATGCAACATGAATATGGCCAGTCTCATTACACAGATTAAAGTGTATTCTGGGGATTGCATGTTCATGGTGACGCTGGACGCTGCTTTATGAGATGCTCGTTTGGGCAGTCTAATGGCTTCATTTGGTCTCAGAGCTCATTTGGGCTATTCCCATGAACTGTTATCACTCACTGTAAGTAAAGTTGATGAATAGAGTACATGTGATTATTCTGTCACACAGCTGCTACCCACACAGATACAAATCTCTATACTGTTCTCAGAAAATCCAGATATGTTCTCAGTGCCTTTGCCATATTACCTCCATTAATGCAAAATGAAAGAATAAGATTAATTAATTAGGGAAGTGTTGGCCTAGTGGGTTAGAGCAGTGCGCTTGTGCTCTGAGAAGGTTGCAAGTACCCAGTTGATCCCCACAGCCTGCCCTCTGGGTTCCTGAGCAAAACCCTTAACCCCCGATTGATCCCCGTGCACCGCACAATGGCCGCCCACTGCTCCCCAAGAGGATGGGTTATATGCAGAGATAAATTTCTGCAATGAGAGATCTATAAAGTTCAATTATTATTATTATAATTGTATATCTTGCAGTTAAATGCATATCTTCCTAGTTTGCCCAGCAGCTAAATAGAAAACATCTATTTTTGTTTTTTTCCCAGTTCAGTAAAGATGCAATCAATATTTTGGATGTTCATCTTGTCAGGACTAAACATCAAATCCTGCTGTTTTTGGGACGGTTTGGTGAAATGTGTAAAATAAATCTTCTTTTGCTGTCTAGCTAGTTTTAAAAATACCGATCTTCTTAGCAAATGATATCTATCATCCCTGGACACTTTCACTCATATGACTGCAGCAGTCCTACATTATTACACACATTAACTTAATTAACTTTTATGCAAAAGTGAAGAAGCAATTGTTCTTTTAAGTATTTTTCCTTTATTAACTTTGTGTTACACTTAAAGGGTTAAGATCATTAAAGGACATTTTAGATTAGACATATAAAGTGTTTTTGTGAAAATAACGTACTGCTCTGGCTGTATGTGAAAAGTTCCCTTAAACCTGTTAGAAAAATCTGAATGTGTTTGTGATAAGTGGCAGTGAGCCTTTTACCTCTCTACGGGGGGCTGTTCTTTTGAGAGGAGTTTAAATTCAGTTATATTTAAGGTTTCTGAAGCATACAGCATGTTTCACTTTTTTCCATGGCATTTAAAGGTCATAATGGCAACCTTCTTATCAAAACAACACAAGTAAAAAAAAAAATACATACACAAAACATCTAAAGTGGTGCAGAATAAGTATTGATTTTACAGAAAGCAAATATAGTATATAAATTGTTTTAAAAATGTTGGCGGGTCCAAAAAAAAATCAATATTTAAATCTGGTTACAATACCAATGTTGTTGCCAGATCCTAGAAACTCTGCGATAGCACTAATAAAATTACTTCCACTCCATGTTATATTTCTCACATTCAAGCCAAAAAAAACAAAAACAAAAATTAAGCTAAATAAGGATGAATTAGTCAGACTTTTGATCTTTGGTCCTAAATTAAGGAAGCAGAGGATGTCAGAAGCCACAAACAGGCTGCTGCTTTCCTTCTGAACAGATAAATAAGATGCTGACTAATACTAAGGTTAGCTGGAATAGAATAGAACAAAATAAAATAGAAAATCCCTTTATTGTCCCACAATGGGGAAATTCTGATGTTTACAGCAGCAAAAAGATTACAGAAAAAATTGTCAAAATAGCTAAAGGTTGGCATCAGCATTGGTGAACCTCAAAACCTTACTTGCAACTTTTAGCTGTTGCCTTTCAATTGGATTAAGTAGGCCATTACATAATCCTCACATGTTGGTTTGCTTTGGAGAATCGTCCTGCTGTATACCCCAAATATGCTTGGGGCTTAAGATCACAAACCATTGGCTGCAGAAAGTAGATGCTCATTTATGTCATCATCTCCAGGCGTGATGCAGCAAAGCAGCCCAAAACTATCACATTATGTAGTGGGAAAAAAGTATTCAAATATTCACCCTAGTTAAATAAACAGAGATCGATGGATTTCACTCAGTCGGCACATTTATTCATATCTTTGCAAAGAGAGAACAGTCACCATACGGCCATTATGGCACAGCATTCTGCCCTGTTCTGCATGAGCATTGTTTGTTCCTCCTTACTTACAACAATGGAAAAGTAGTCGGAGTCAAAAGAAATTACAGACACTTTGGTTAAACAGTAACATGTTATGAATAAACCTTAAGAAAGAATCTGATTTGTTATTGGAAGAAGCTATGTCTGGTCTACAAACACCATCCTGCAGAGAATGGTGTGGCCTTGAAAGTGAAACAGACTGAGTGAGAACTTTTATAGTGAGTAAATAGGATAAATCAATATATAATAGAAGAGAAATAAAACTTTTCCGACAACACATTGCCATCACTTTTATGGCTGATGGGTAATTTTTCTGACATGCTTTTTTGTTTTAAATCAGAAATATTTGGAGAAACATCCCTTCTTAAAGTTCGAATTGTTTCTTTTTTTTTTCTTTTTTATGTACTCACTGACCCTATATGCAAGAGAGGCCTGCAATACTTTAGCCCTGGATGGCCTCTTTCGTCATCTTTTGCATTAATACATTTCTGGAGTCATTAATCTTGCCCGGCTACTCTTAGTTTATCGCTGTTCCTCTTTTGTTTTTTGAGTTTCTTTAGTTCTGGCCATGATGTCTATTTGTTTTATATCTTTTAGCCTACTTCGTGTTGTTAGACAGGTACTATACAAGTGAAGCTGACAAATAGAGAAATATAATGACAAAAACAAGCTATTTATCAAATGCACATATAGAGTGCTTGAAATTTTAGACTAATATCACCATCAACACCATCTTTTAGTTAATGCCATTACTCTACACTGTTTGCTGTGTATACAGTACTTTATGTGTGGTAGCTGTAAAGTTCTCGGTCTGAACAAGGAGCTTTTTCTTTGTGTTCACTGGAGGAGACATACACTTGGTGTTGTGTGGGTGCTCAGTGCCCTTTAGGCTGTTCTTGACGTGGATGCAGCTCTTTGAACTCTGATTACAGTAGCATCCTTTCTCATCTCGACAAAAAGAAGTTCAGGTTGATCTTGTAGTAGCAGTTTTATTGTCTTATATCATATCAGAATCAGAAATCAGAATCAGAATATATCCTACAACATGGCCCTACACTTACTTAGCAACAAAACAGTACATCTTGAAGTTCAAGTATGAGTCTTAGCAATAATAAAGTCTCTAATGCTGTAGAAAATAAATATCTGGCTGGCTTGCCAAACATGGAAGCAGTTGTACTGTGTTATGTAGTCCTGTTTCTGACCTTATGCCCACTTAGCAACACAGAGAATGCAACATGTAAACAGAGAGTCTACAAGCTGGGAGTCACATACGAATCTTGGCAAAAACAGGGTTCTTACTGGCTCACTCGCACGCAATCGGGTCACAGGCCAAGAACTTCCAGGAAGTTCTTCAGAGCGTCCAGTCGTGCACACAGTGCGATGTGGAGCCTATTAAAGGCCGCCCACAATGGATTGAAGGTGGGGGAAATTACAGATGTGAGGACATAGCGCTGAATGTATGAAGTGTTTAAGACAGCTGTATGAATTCGGTTTTGTAAATAAATGTTTCCCCCCTCCAGATGACAATGGAGTGAATTAAGGCCTTCTTTCTGTCATAAGGGAATTCTACCAATGAGCTTCCACAATCTCTTTGCCTCACTCCAACACCTCCAACTCTTAGCATGTCAGATCTTTGGGATTTTATAATTTTATTTTTAATAAAGCAGAGACTTTAAAGACAGAATACTAGTTTGTAGTTCTGATTTCTCTTACTTTCTGTTTGATAAATAGATTTTCTGTCCCACAAAAAAAGATCTCATTCTCCCCACCCTC
Source organism: Cyprinodon variegatus (assembly GCF_000732505.1). Taxonomy (NCBI): domain Eukaryota; kingdom Metazoa; phylum Chordata; class Actinopteri; order Cyprinodontiformes; family Cyprinodontidae; genus Cyprinodon; species Cyprinodon variegatus. The sequence goes on from NW_015151658.1 coordinate 203,501, forward strand.
TCCCCGGTTCCCACCGGGAATAAAAACATTGCTTGGCTTTAGTATCTCACTAATGCAGTTTCATTTCTGCAAGAGTGATTTTAGCTCTCCCAGTGTCGATATATTTGCCTAACTTACTTTGAAGTGACAGGAAGCTGTACTTACAGTACGTCTACACATCAAAGTTTGGAAAAATGCCCCATTTCTCAAGACTTGTCAGACAGAGGAGAAACGCCTGTTTTATTCTACCGGGCTGTCAGCGGCTGCCATATGAGCAGCAGGGCCGGAGGCTTGAAGACTGGCAGCTCAGCAGCTGAAGGCTTCAGCCATGCCTGGTTTCCTTAACATCTCTCATCCCTTGCGATTTTCTCCTCCTAGCATTCCAATTTATCCTCGGTCTTGAAGTGGGAAGACTGGAGGATGGGAAAGTTGCATAAGAAGTATTACTTCTGTGAAGTTGAAGACTGATATATTTTTTTTGTGACATCAAAGGATTTATGCTAATTCAGATGAAGGTGTGTCTCCCAGACAGCTTCAAGTTTAAATCCTGATTATGGAGCCACATGGCTGTTAAGTTATCTTAAAACAGTTAGAGGACTAGTCAGCGGGATCTGAGAAATATGCATACATTTTGACAGCCAATTTAAATGACTGCTTTATGTTTATAATGAATTTTACGATTGTTTGAGGTACACCTGCCAGCAGGAGCATTTCTAAATGTGATCTATTTTATTTGACTTCTATAACCACAGTGCTTTTATTGCAGAAAGCAACTTTAACACCAAACCTCAGCTTTGTAGCCACTAAAATTAATGTAATAACATATTTAATATTAATCAAATTATTTTAATTGCACAGAATAAATTCAGGCTACAAACTAAATTTCAATTTTTTAAAGGCTTCACTGTTGAACACGTTCCTGTTTTAAACTGCTAAAAGAAATCTTAAGAAAACCTTTCTTTCAGTTTTTCATAAACACATTTTCTTTTTCTAGCTTTCTGTATACCTGACTGATATGACTAAATACTTCTTTTTTTATTAAAGTGTCATAACCCTTTTATTAACAGGATCGTGTTTTTACTGCATTGAACGTTTCAGTTAAAATTATGCCTTTTTTAGCTTCCATTTTGGAGATGCATCGTAAATATTGCATATGATCCTATTAACATATGTAGTGAAAGGTAAATAGTATAATGCATGGGTATACATGCCTAAATATAGTTTAGCCAAAAATGAAAATAAATATGTTTTTTGCAGACTTGAATTTTACATTATTTTAACTTTAAAATGAGAGAATTTTTTTTTTTAATAAATGCAGATAAATATCAATGATGGAAAACATGATAAGATTTTATTAAAGAATGGCATCTAATTTTTCCCCCTCTAAATAATCTCCGGGGAAAAAATCCTTATTGGCATCAGAACAATCAGATCCTTCTTTTTACCACAGCTTTTTGCATGCTTCAACTGTTGGTTTTATAATTCATCTTTGGTAATGAATTTCAAGTCTTTGAGGTGGAAGATTTTCTTGCCATTACTCTAATCTTTTTCCCCCCCAGGGATTCCCTATCAGAGTTAAAATGGTATTCTGACTGAGCTTGTCCAAAGCATCAATATTTGGTGTTATTTCTTTTCACCGTTCACACAAAGTAATCTTTTTTTGTGTTGTAAGGGTTAATTAAGGCATTTCCCCATCTCTGTCTGCAGGCAGAGCCTCTCTCCATGGGAAGGCCTCCTTGCAAATTGACCCAGTTCGCTCTGAGGACCAGGGCTGGTACGAGTGCAAGTTCCTGATGCTGGAGCAACAGTTCAAAACCTTCCATAACGGCAGCTGGGTGCATCTCACAGTCAATGGTTAGTCACCAGATCGGATACGTTTTTTTTTTTTTTTTTGCCAGTGTCAGTAAGTTGAGAAAAAAATAGGTGTTTAGCTATAAAATAAGGTCCAACAAAGCTTTTCAAAAGACACAGATTTTAGCCTTTCTACACCTAATCTGTCAGGGTTGGTTGTGGTTTGGAGGACCCAAATGCAGAGGCAGAGGTGAATACTTGTAGTTTAATGAAAAAGGTTAACAAAGGCAGTCCAAAAATCCAACTAAAAATGTAACAGACCAGAATCATGGAGACATCAAGGGAAAACACGTAGAAGAAGCCAGGGAAAGACGAGGGGAGACGACTACATCGAAGACAGACATCAACAACAGAGGAACCAATGAAGAGTGAGAGCAGAGGGAGAGCATATATAGCTGACAGAGACAAAGGGAGGGCTAACGAGCTGACAAGGAGCAGGTGTGAGGAGACAACGAGGGAGTCAAGGGGAAAGGAACACACACACACACACACACACACAGACACAGACACACAAGAGGGCAACAGAGGACAACTGAAAAACATGAGAACTAACATAAATCTGGAAATTACAACAAAGTAGGATTTAAACCAATAAAACTAGAAAACAAGGAGCAAAGTAAGGCACAACATAACCAAAACCATGACATAATCTTAACACCAGATGAAGAAAATCTATCATCTTTTATCTCCAGGAGAGTTTAGAGCAATTTTATATACCATGCTGTATACAGTATATATTCTTATTTGGCTCAAAAAAAGGTTCTTAGATGTTTGCGGTAATTAAGGAACTGTATATTGTTTCATAATGTGTTTTTTTTTTTACTTGGTCTACAAATCTATCACTATAGTTTATTAACTCCCAGGAACAAAATCTAAAACTTTGTTTGAGAAACCCAATCTACAGTATATTCAGTCAGGTTTTATGAAGTTTGTCAACTATTTTTATTTGCAGGATATTTGTGTTCTTGTTTACTTTTATATCAATATGAAAGCAGAAAACAACAACAACTAAAAACTATCTGGTAAAAAACTAAATAAATAAAGTTTAGTCTTCATGTCTTTCCGCTCTGGGTTCACTTTGAAAATACACCCCTGACACTAATCAGCCACTGGAGAAATATAACATTTGATTTTCTCTCAACATTCGAATTCTATTAAAAAAATGTACCTCTGGTTGTTTTGTCATTTAGTTATACTTCTTTTTTTATGACTTCTGCACTATCAGGCTTCCTAAAACATTTTATGCTACATTAAATTAGTAAGAGAAATACTACTTAACTCATTATGTATGTTTCTCAACTTTGGAAGTAAGTTCCTGAATAGCGCCCACTTATCTACAGAGAGGACATTTAAACTCTTATGGTCACAGGCTGTAAAGCTGGGCCATTACTGTGTATTTGAGTAGGACTTTGTTATCAAAAGAATTGCAAAAAATTATTCATTAAACAAAAAATGAATCTTCTCCCATGGCCATCCTCAGTGGCGGTTCTAGACCAAATGTTCCAGGGGGCCGGGGCGGGCCTGCATGTTTTCATGGGGGCACAGAAAAGCATGAAACAAAAAAAAAAAAAAAAACAGGGCAGGGGATTCAAATATAGAGAGCTGCATGAGGTGAAATTTCCATTCAATCAGGTTTAATTAAAATGATATATCTTCCAACTGAAAATATTTATTTTTGGATTGAAATTATTCGGATTATCGTTAAAATAAAAATAAAAATCCCTTAGCATAGCTAAAGAGCAACTCAAAAAACTGTAGCTATATAAATATCTAAAAGATCAAATAAAGCGATTTTTTGAAATATTTGGTCAATGTAAATTCAAAATTTAGGACTTTTACATATTTGTAACTTAATTTAAATTAGAATTACTATAAATAATTTTCTATAAAATCAGAATTAGAACTCAAGAAAAACTGATAAATTCACCTGTGAGAATTTTTTTTTTTTAAATATTTAGCAGGTGAAAAGTGGGGTCCTATCTCAATACCACTGAAGCCATCACCTTTTTGTTTTTAGGTAATTAGTAAAACAGAATTTTTTAAGGAAAAAAAAAAAAAAAATCCAAAGAACCCAGAAACCATTAGAAACCATGTCCGTTCCAGTGCATATCATTATAAGAATTTCTTTTAGTATTATGTCTTTGGTACATTGGCCATAACAGGGGCCAGAACATGATCTACAGGGGCACTGGCCCCCGTTGGCCCCTGACTAGAACCGCCCATGGCCATCCCAGTTTCAGACATAAGCTTAAGAGAAGACCTATGACTTTGATTATAACTTTGAAAGTGACCTGATTAATAGAAATGGTCAGCATCCTCTCTCACTATAAGCTCCAACCTGGGAAGAGTCTTATAGGAGAAAACTAAGTAATTTCCCATTGAAAAAAAGGTTGTGCAAAAAGCAGTGTTGCCAATAAATGCAGTGATATTATCTAAGGTATTAATATCGTTCCATACTGAAAACATCTACCTATATATTAAAGGTGGAATTTTTCTAAAATATTAACTGTGAGTACGCTATGTAGAATAGGTTAAAATAAATCTCTTTTAGTGTTTTTACACAATTAATGTGGTCAGTAGATCATATCGTTTTACTTACATCCTCTTCAAAGACCTGACCTCCTATTCTAGGGGATGGAAATGAACAGTTTCTCATTTGATAAGGGCAGTGTTTTACAGAATGGTGTAAGAGGCTACTTAGAGTAGGGATTGATTGTGGACGGTTTGAGGCATTTCCTGCAATCGTCTGAGATAGTCAGAGAGCTATGAAACTGATGAGCGGGCGGAAAAAGAACAAAAAAAAATCTGCACATTTGCATTTTCCAGGAATGCCCCAGTGGCTCAGAGGATCCAGCGTGAAGAGTGTTTAATTTGTTGCAGTCACATCACAGACAACAACGTGCATGTGTATGATGCCCTCTTGCATACAGTTCTTGAATTTCTCCCCTTTAGTATCACAGTCTTACATGTATTAGATTAGATTAGATGTGATAAACCAACGAAAGTGGTGCTAAGTTTGCTACTAGTCATACTTTGTGGTAAATCCTTCCACTTCAGTTTCAGTTTCTAGTCTTACTCAGACTCCTGGCACAGACTCATTCCTCTTTGTGTTTCTCTCTTTTACAAATAAGCCAGGTCTTGTCAACGCTGTAACTCCCACTGGCTCCCTCATGGTGCAGCGTGACGGGGGGCCGTCTCCGTTGTCTGTCAAAGATAGGGATCAAATGTATTTTTGACAGATGATGGAGCAAAACGTATCAAATTCTAAATATAAGATGAGCTAGACAGGAAGCTAGACATGTCTCTACCAGCTTAACCACATCTGCACACTAAAACCTTTACAAATATCTTCTACTCAGTCATTGAATGCAGATTTGAACCTAAATTTTAAAGTTTGGACACAGTGATCCTATTCTGTTTAGGACTGGATCTTGACTAGGCAACTCTAAAATATCGATATCATTGTTTTGAAGGATGCCTACATAGTTACCTTCATCCATTAACTCTGACCAACACCTAAACAAAAGGCTAATGCCTATATGCTTGACTAAAGGGATTGTGTTTTTATGTGCAATGTCTGTCTGCTGTCTTAACATGTAGGACTAAGAAAAAAAGAAGTACTGAATAAAATTCTTTACAAAAAAAACAAAACAAAAAAAACAACAACCTGATATATGCCTTTGACATTAGAATAACTATTACCAATGGTATTAGTATTTATCTTAATTTTTCTTAAGTCAAACTTATACTTAGACCAAATTTATGATCATCTTGTATACACAGAGTTTATACAAAATGAAATTTCGATGCATACAGCTTTTCAACAGTGAATGAGCAGCTTACGACAGTGAAATGAACATTATCATTTATAAAGTGCAGCAGTGGTCAGAATGTAAACAGTGTAGGAGAAAATTATGACCAGCTTAAAGTCATGGTGCAAAAGGCATTGATATAGAAAGGTTCAGTGCAGTGTAGATACATAAAAATGATGCAAAATGCAGTAGAACATTAAATTGTGTTGTATTTAAAGGGATTAAAGGGAAACACAAAGTAAAAGTAAGCAATATTCATCTTCTTGGTTTGAAATTGTTTTTGAAAGATTGCAATGGGAAACTAGTTCTTTTAATGCTGTAGCATCTCTGAATGCCAATGCTAATTCTTCTGGGCAGGCTATTTTTTGTTGAATTGTTTTGTATTTTCTCACAAGAACCTCCTTCAGGCTGAGGCGTTACAGGTAAACTCAGCATTATAAGTTGAATGTTTTGCTGGGAATCTTTAAGATACTGTTATAAGTTTGATTTTACCTGTATCTCATCCTCCAATTGCACTAAAAGCTGAAAGTCTTTTGGAATATTACCCTTCAATGGTCTAATGCGGAGCTCGATTAAGACTTTTATTTATATCTCCCCAGCAGTTTTTTCCACTAATTGAAATGTCTTTAAATCCACATTAACATGAATTCAACACACTGTAGTAAACAGATAAATGGAGGCATAAGATGTCTTTCAGTCATCAATGCTCACATTCAGCGACACACAGGAGCTCTTTCAAGCTGGGAACCATTTCATTCACAACACCTGTCCCATCACCAAGGAATCAGAATCAGAAATACTTTAATAATCCCAGGGAGAAATTACTTTTGTTACATTACTCCATATGTAAAAGAGTGACTATAGGACCAGTTTGATATAACACAATTTTATACAGTATATATAATAAGGAGGTCCATCTTGCCTTCAGTTTGGGGGTCCTTGGCCTGGAAAACATTGAAGACCTCTGATCTAATGATTGGAACAAAGCTCCCCTTTTCAAGTTACCATAAACTGGGTTAGAGTTCACTGACTTGTAAACAGCAAATGCCAGTCTTACAGCAGCTTTTCTGCATTTACTTTAGGTTTGGAAAATCATTTCCTCACCATGATGTTGCCACCACCATGGTTACCAGGAGGATAATGTGTTCAAAGTGTAAAGCATTTAGCTTTTCTCCACACAGCTATCTGCATGCATACTTTGTTAAAGGGATAAGTTATACATTTCTCCCTAAATTTAGAAAAAAAACTCCTGCCCATTCATATTAATGAAGTATTTTTTTTTGTATAAAAATCTGGTAAAACACTATTACTTAACATACATTCAACACTATTACTTAACATACTTAAATGAGGCAAGGTTTGAAGGCAATATATGACGAATGCTCCAGATGAGGCAATGCTGCTGTATATGTCAGCATAGATTAGCACATATCTTCTTAATTTTGCTGTACAGTTTAATTAATCTGCAGTTTTTAGTTCTTGGATAACTTAAGTGATAAAAAAGAGTAATGTTAATACTTAAAGTGTTGACTTCACTGACTTGAGGAAGCTGTAATCCTCAGTGTTGTTAGCGAGAATTAGGGGGTGAAGTGCTGTCAGGCTCATTTACGTATATTTTAGTTCTGTGAATTTAACCAGAGCTGCATAGGACTCATACATATTCCCTTCGATTCCTTCCACGTTTTAACAGCAAACCCGCTTTCATCATCTGAGTAATGATCACAGCGCGTGGGGTGTAAAATAATGTTTGAAGAAGCATTTAGAAAGTCGACCACGCAAGCATAACCACTACAGGATAAAAATGCAGATCTTTTTAAGTGGCTGTAGCCAAGGCAGAATATAATGATTTCTCTGTGTTTCCCCCACAGGGTAAAAAAAAATAAAAAAATCTCTGGTCGGTCATGCTCTGTCGTTGCGGGTTCTCTGCGTGCATTTTTGCTCTTCAGGAACATCTGTAGGCATGTTTGTGTAGATATTTAGTTGTTTAAGTAAACTCCATCTCTCGAACGGCTTCATTAATATACAAAAAAATCTAGCTATGAGCTAAACTCTTTGAGGTTCAGCAGCAGGATTGGTCTGAACTCGCTTTTTACAATATTAAAGCTGGCGCAGTGTTTAAAACATCTAACAGGGGTGTTAAGTGCTTGTAGTCCTCTGAATGGGAGTCTTTGAAGGAAGCAGGTGGCGTCTTCGCCCGGGCCCAAAACATTAAAGGACACTCATTTCCTTTGGCTGTTGCTATTTGCATGAATTCCTCCTTTGGGTTCCTGTTTGTGGGCCCCGACTTCCTGCCAAGCGGACAGGGACCCCATGCCCGCTCAGTGGCAGGTGTCAGATGGCAAGGCCTTGTGCCCGAAAAAGAAACTGAGGCCAGTCTCTCTCTATCTCTGTCCTCCGGCCTTCTTCCTCTCATTTCTCATTTCCCTCATCCACCGTGTCTTCCTTCCTCTGGCCACTCCTGAAGCACCAGACATGTTTTTACAACATTAAATATTAAGAATCTGTTATTCATCCAAAACATCTTTAATTAAATCTTGTGCCATTTAGTGAGTAATAATCTGGCATTTGGATCTCTGATTCAACCTTATGTTTATCTGGCCTTTTGTCTCTTTTTCTTCTAATTACTTATTAATTAAAAGGGGGTTCCTTTTTCGTAAGGATGGTTTAATTGAGAAATGTCCTGTAGAATAAGCAAACTACTGTCAGAGGCATAAATGTCTTTTAAATTTGGGATATATCACTTTGTTTGAACTCAACATGTTGTAGGCTGGAATTATTCTACAGCCTACAGCTTTAATGAAACTGAAAAATTAAAATTTAAGAGCACAAGTGTGAATGTGTTTTGTGCTTTCACAGGTTCATAGTGTATCAAATTTAAACAATGAGGCCCAAGGATGTGCATCCTGACTCATTCCCTTTCATCTGAGTCGAGCTGGGGTCATATGGGATGAATCTTGGTGTTCTGCAGGACAATCATCCCAAAAATTCATCAAGACTCATTTTAGAAGGCTTACATTAAGCTTCCAGAATGGCCTCTCCAAAGCTCTGACCTCAGAACACTTGGAAAAGTATGGATTATGCCTAAAAATGGGGACTGTACCAAGAAAATAACAGATTTAAATAAGCAATATGATCTTTAGAAAATATGATGACCAGGCTTCTAATTTTGGTCATATGTCAGCCTGAATCATGCCAGAAGCTTGTTGATGGCAAGAAAAAGTGTGCAGTTGGATTTAACTTAAGTTCAAATATCCCTGTTTATAGGATGGTTGAAATGCATCATGCATTAAAGCTTTAATTTAAATCAGGATCATTACTGTATGTGAACCTCTAACTGGAACTTTACAGAGGGTGATTTGTCGAAGCACTGGCATTTGCAATGTAACCTTTTCATTACTATTTTTATAATTGTTATCTTTTTTAATACTTTTACTGTGGACATTTTTGTTCATAATAAAATTGAAATAATAAACAAAATAAAACAAAATAAAGATGTTTTAGGAAAAACCCTAAAAGAAAGGTTTTTATGTTGTGCAGTTTCTGACATCATATCTCTTATCCACTGAATCTCACATGATTTAGGTACCTGTTTTTTTTTTTTTTCTTTTTTCTGGATTCTTAAATAATTTTGGGGTAATTTGTGTATTCACTCTTTCAACTGCTCTATAAGGCTGCAGATAATTACATTCCTGTTTAACTCAACCTAATGACACATGGAAAAGTTGAACAGATATCTGCAATACACCTCCAGTCCTGATGTTGGCGATAATAAGAAACCGAAAACCAGACAGACAGATTTGGAATGTTTTACAGTATCTGCAGACTGTCCAAGAACCAAGATGGAAAACACTAAACTGGCATATATGTTCCTTTTCCTTTTGACCCTTTTTTTCTTAAATACTAATCCCATGTAGAGTAAAAAAGAAAAACACCAACAACAAAAATATTCACATTTGAACCTGTTTGTATATTAAAAATCCACCATCAGAAAAACCTCTGTGCCCTTTCCTGTTAGATGGAAGATTGCAATTCCTGACTAAAAGCCTGATTTAAATAATGTTCATGTTAATTACCTCTAATTACCTCCATATTATACAGGCAAGAATGCCTGTATATTATTTGATTTGCTATGTAAACTATTTATTACTATACTAACAATTAGTTATAATTTTTTTATACTTCTACGTGGACATTTGTGTTTATAATACAACTGAAATAATAGATAAATAAAACTAAAGCAAGATGTTTTAGGAAAAACCCTAAACAAAATATTTCTTATCTCACTTTCTGACATAATTATTTTGAAGTTGACTTCAACTAGTTTTTCTAAAACAGAAAAAAAACAGCAGTTTGGAAAGAAATTAGACCAATCACAGGTTTTCTCTGATTGACTTCAATCTCACACTTTTTAAATTATTATTATTATTTTTTTTTAAGACAAGAGCCCAATTTAGCTAAGTTTGTAATTAGATTTCTACATTCGGTTCCTGCATTTGCCTCTTATAGCGTATTGTGAAGTTTATGCTAAAATAAAAGGAGCATTTGGGGGAAAAAATGTGAGAGCCAAGCTTAAACAATCCCTTTGCAGTCAATACAGATTTAAGTATCTGAAATTCATAGAAATAGTACAAAATTGGTATCTTTGTTTCAAACTGTTGGGAATCAGATGTCTCAAAAATCTCATTATCAAATCTAGAAAGGGGTCATTTGCTAAGTTGTTAGGTTAAAGACTAACCCTTGAATTTAGGATAGTACTCATCTGTAAATCATGACGTAAAAATACATGTCTTAGTAAAGGTTGGAAAAAAAAATGGTTCTGAAATGCCACAAAAAAATTGGTCAGTCATTTCAAATGTCAACATATTTTTTGGGGGGCTTTGAGAGCAAGAAATAAATAAATATATGGAACTTTCTTACTTCCTACAATGCAATGACTCTATTAAAGAGAGGCAAAACAAATCTACAACAGATTAAACATGAAATCATTCACTACCCCTGGTAGATTTCGCTTTAGCTGAGATTTTAAATTTAACAGCATGTTTTTCCTGACTTCTTTTGTAAGGTCACAAATGTTGAATACCCACCTCAAATACTTAAAGAGGAACTTTTTTGGAACTTGAATGAGAGGTTGTGACAGGAACTGTCTAACATTTTTTTATTGAACTGAAAAACTAACAATAAACCATCATTTTTCCTGACACCTAAAGTTGAACAAACACTAGTATACATGTGATCATACACTCCTAAAGCGGCCAACATTAACTGTAGGCCAACATTTTTGCTGCAGGTTATATGATGCAATGTCTGCAACCTGCAACCTTGCACATCACTACATGAGGAGGCACCCACGTTGGGCCATCATCTAACGTTTAGGGGACTTTGAGCAAGCATCAATGTAATGGCGTAACAACACAACAAGCAACATTATCTGGGTGGGCCCCATATGAAATACAACACCCCATCCCCTTCATTCCTCCAGCAGCTCCTCTTTGCTTTTTCTTTTCTGGAAACCGCTTAAGTACCTCTTTTAGGTATCCATCGTCGCTAACACATTGTACGTAACGGTTATGGTTTTAATCTACGCTCTGGATTACCTATAATTCCAAGTCGTATTGTAAAAATAAAATACTCAAATACATCGTTCTTTTAAGATCTTTATTGCGGTTTGAAACATATTAGATTAGTGTATTTTTTACCAACCATCTAATGAACTACTGTATACACAGTGATTAACATAGTAATTAAAAGTACCACTGTCTGCTTTGCTATTGGTGTCATGTTTAAACGGCTCACCATCATGTTGAAATCGGCCAAGTGTTGGGGTATAAATAAGGTTCGGTCAGTCAATCTAGTATCAGGTGGGTTTAAGAGGAATTTTTTGCACCATTACATCTGCAAAGAGACATCCTAGTCCACAATTGCGTAGGGGACCCACCAGGTGTCAGTGACGGGGCCCCTAAGGGGTCGGGGGCCCCTAAGCAACTACAGTCTCTGCTTGCCAATAGTTACGCCTTTGCATCAATGTTTGGCAGTAGAATGTGTTAAGAGAGTCAACTAGCTAGGAAATAAATAAACTTTCAGAGGTGCATATGTGCAAAAAAATGCTTTATTGTTCTTTCTTGCTATCTTAAGATAAAGAGTTCTTTCAGTTATAATTTAATGTAAGTAGGCTACATATTGGGTCCACTATGTCAAAAGTTGAATTTGTAAAATCTTTTTAGTCAAATAACACTAAACTAATATGAACACTATTCTGTATAGTGTAGCAATTCTAGTTAAGAAAGAGATTTGTCCTTGAGTATTAATTGACTTCTTTCTGAATGTTTAAACTAAAAGTTTTGAACCTTCTGTTGTTAAACCATTGAGAAATGTGTTCTTTCTGTAGCTTTGTTCTCTACAGAGGAAAAGGAAGTAAAAAAAAGAGCATACTTGGGAATTTAAGAGATGTGAAACCACTTTAAAGTTAGTGAGAAAATAATGTGCATCATGTGGGCTAGAGAGACAAACAGAAGGAACATAAATTCTTCAAGCACTTTTTTCATGTAGATAATTGATGCAGAGCTGCTGTAAGTAGGACAGGAGTTTATTGCGCAGCATGCTTTCTTCTGTAATTCCCATGTTTCCCTCATCTGTGGTGACGCTCCCTGTTTGAGGTGCTGCAGCTGACGATGTGAAACAAATCCCAGGTGGGCTGATGTACCTGCTGCTGTCACAGCAATGCAGCGTTTGACACCCACTTCCTGTCAGCTGATTCTTATTCCCTTAAGGAAGGTATGAATTCAGCTAAATATGGCACATTATATGTAGAGTGGTGATTCAACTGTCTCTTTTATCAAGATGTAAAAACGTGAAAAACTAAACATTTGAAAAGAAATTTACAGAATAGAGTCACAGTGACAGTTATTTATGTTTAACTTGAATTAGACACATAAAGCTATTTTGAAATTACTGTTAAGGTTTCTTTGAAAGACTGAAATTTATTTTAACTGGCCAATCATTGTCAAAAAGCAAGGGACACATGAATTATCAGAAAGCTTTACTAGGATCCCCATTAATCAACCCTATCATGTAATGTAATGGGTCTTAGAGAGCGAGAGGACAGTATGGACAGACAGATGTCTAAAGTGCTAATTGGGCAATTTGTTTATTCCATGCCAGGTGCTTGGGTGGAGGCTGAAGCATGGCAGCACTCCCAGCGGCAAGCAGTGACCCATTTTTCACCAAAGCAGTCTTATTTTTTTATTTAACTAAACTCAGTATGACTATTTATATTCACATTGTTAAGTAGAGAGGAAGCTGTAGCCTAGTGGCTTTGAGGAAATGATTAGCAGCACAACAGAGGCTGTTCTAGGATCTTAGAAACATCAGGTGGAAGTACAGAGATATAGCTCAAAGTGTCTTTGCTAAATGGTTTGTGTGTGAGGGGGGTCCTTATCATCACAGATCCATGTCCACTGTGCAGCTGGTGGCTGTCACGTCACTGAGCATGTGATCAGCAACGATAGGATCCAGTAGCAAAGATAACCTGATTAAGTACCCATGAAAACTCCATTAATTTAGAAAAGAATTTCTCTATATTAACCCCAACCAACTTGAAAACGTAACTGCCTGCTAAACCTAACAGAGGTCATAAAGGTGATTTTGGGAACACTCCTTTCTATCTCTTCTTTCTTTCATCTTTTCTCTTTTTTTTTCTTTTTTCATTTTCTTCTTCTGTTTTTCTGCTCTATTTACATTGCAGTGTCCATATAAACTGTAAAACTCCCTGCATAAATATAATAAAGCAATTTATATGCATGAAACAAGTGGAGCTATATGGCAATTGCCATACTGCTACACTTGTGAAAGTAAAATCTGTTGGGCTCTTTTTGG
>NW_015151659.1:0-1088 GCF_000732505.1 Cyprinodon variegatus
AAACATGTTTCATTGATATAAATACAAAAATGAATATTAGGAACTATATTTATCTAACATTATACTGGGCAAGTAAAAATTGTTTCTGGCAAATGAAATGTGAAAGCCACTTGCCCGAAGCCACATCCTGGGTTGGTAATTGCAACCACTTGACTCCTTGACTTGAAACAGATTAGGGCATGGGTAGACGTAAGAGAGACGGCCATTATGAAGAACATGTGTTTTGAGCACATTCACATTAGAGGATCTATGTGTCTTCCCAATGCAGGCTTCCCCAACTATAACCCAGCCTAAATCTAAACGCTGTGCATAGGGCCCGTTAATTCTCTCTCTGACCTTAGGCACCTGAATAATGTCTCTTCCCAAGAGCAAAAGAATAGGTACCTGTTCTTCTACAGGAGGAGTGTGGGAACTTCATAACAACTTGTGGAGACGGAATCTGTCTTCTGTTGTCCGGAATCAGGTCACACTCAATGAGGTTTGGAAGTGGGAGCTTCACTCTACCATCTATTGACTCAATAGTGAAGTTTGATGCCATTCTGCCAACATTATCTGACAGTCCTGAGCATGTCCTCAGCTTGTAGGTGTCTGAGGGTGTTTTTATACTAAAGAGCTAAAACACTGAGACTTAGCTAGAGACTTGTTACTTTGTTCATCAAGCACTGCAGACATCTTTCCTGCCAGTTCTCTTTTTCCTTCTGGGTAGACTAACACAGGACTTATTTTTGAACGACAATGTGGGATCTCTACATCACCACAGACTTCTGTGCACTTAGAAACAACTGAGACATTCGTACTATCTGTCGTCTCCCCGCCATCATCTTTATCAGTTTCATAGTTCTCAGCTGGAGCGGGGGGTGGACCTGGATGTAGAACTGCTAAATGTCTGTCTTTCCACAGTCCATACACTTTATTAGCACCTTGCAGTCCCTCACTAGATGCTGGGTAGAGCCACAGCATTTAAAACAGATTCTGTTCTCTTTTAAGAATGACTTGCGCTCATCTATAGGTTTTGCTCTGAAACTGTTACATTTTTTAAGCGGATGAGGCTTTTTATGTATAGGACAAACCTTCTCAGGACTTTCTAT
>NW_015151659.1:3921-6768 GCF_000732505.1 Cyprinodon variegatus
AATTTGGGCCAAACATTTGTAGAATAATTAAACGTTTGTATGACGGTTCCACGAGTTCAGTTGCACTGCCACACGGTACGTCTCCATGTTTCACTATTAATAGGGGAGTAAAAGAGGGCTGCAATATTTCCCCCTTTCTCTGCATCTTGGTCATTGAATTGTTGATTATTTTCAATAAAATAAAACTCAAATATTCAGAGTCTAGACCAAACCCCTAATGTACTTGAGTTAATTAGTACTTTCTCTAAAGCATCAGGATTAACCTTAAAACTGCAGAAATTTAAACTGATGGCGATTCATGGCTCTGATCTGACTGAAGCTCAGTTAAATATCTTGGTTTTTTAACAACTACATACATACAGAATTGCAGATCTTAGTTAAATAGATGGCACCAAAGAGATCTGACCCTGCTTGGGAGAATTTATTTTTTATTGAACCAAAAATTATTTACATTTTCAAGAAGGAAGCATAAATACATGTATATAAAAAAAACAAAAAAAAACACCCAATATTTATATTCCGACCGGTCTAACTAGGGAGTACCAATATGGCGGCTGGTGACGTCACAGCTCCGTGTTTTTTTATTTGTTTTTTTTTTAATACAATTTTATTTGTTTCTGCAAAGAACATTACAGAGCAACCATATTGCACTATAGATATTCTTAACAACATTTTTTCAGATTTTTACCAGTCAAGTAAATGTCCTCGTTTTGTGCAAAACAAGAAACAGTAAGGAAAAAAGATCAAATAAAATCGTTTATCTATTAATTAAAATTAAACGCTAGTGGGAAACAGCTGTGAAAATAAGAAGATTAAAAAGGACAAAGGCTTCTCGAGTTTTGATTGCTTTCTTATTTTCTGATAATTGTTTGGTGTCAATGTATTGTTTGAGTTCATGCTTAAAAGCAGTAATTCCTGTTTAGAGCCTCTATATTTACATTTATCTATAAAGAACTTGGCCATAATAATAATCAAGTCAATTACATATACCTTATCTCATCTCTTTGGTTGAACCTTGCAATTTCCCTTAATGCCGAATAGTATATTCTTCCAAAATAAAAGAAAAGCTTTTTCTATTTTTCTCTTAATTAAGTAATAAATGTCTTTCCAGAAGGACTGGTGACGTCACAGAACCGTGTTCTACCAATAATCCAGTGACTAAATAGAGATCAGAGGCACAGAGGAGAGATGAAAAGGAGAGGACTTTAATTCATTATATTCTCAGGTAAAACATTATTAACCTTTAAAAGATTATAGTTTAGTTCGTTTACTGGTTTGATTTTGTTTTTTTTAGGGGGGAAGTGATGCACTTAACATCGTATCATGTAGGTGCGCATGCGCACTGAGCGGCTGGTAGGGATCGGGTAGCGTTAGCAGCATTAGCTTAGCTTGTGTGTGGAGTCTTTGTAGAGAGGCTGATAATCTGGGAGTGTTTGCAGTGAGAATGTCTTCAGTCCAGCTTCAAGGAGAGTTTATCACCGAGCAGTTAACTCCTGCTGAAGAAACATTCACGGAGTTTAAAGGGAGTTTGGTCAATTCGGAGGTTGATAGTAGGGGTTCACGTTGTTGCGCTTAACAAAACTGCGGCGAAATTAGTTTGACGTTGGATAGTCGACAGAAATTTGCTCCGGTTAAACCTCTTTTTCCTCTGGTTAATCTTCTCTCTTGGTTCACCGCGATCGGAGAAAAAAAACCTCCAGCATTTTAACTGCACCCATATTAGTGACTTTACAGTAAAAGCTCGGCGAGAGAAAACGGCTACATCGACTTCCTGTCTTCAAAATAAGAGTGTAGATTTGTTTTCCTATATACAAAAAATTATCAGTATTTAGAGATTTCATATGCAAAACTAAAAGGTGTATCTCATGAAACCAGTTCAGTACCGTGGTCCATTAGAGATTCTGTGTCACTTCATCACAAAACCTGGAAACTACTGAGCAGAATTGTTACTATTTTCATCTAAAAAATAATAAAAATAAATCTAAAATATTTGAAATATAAAAAATTAATGGTGTAAATTTTGAATTTTGTACTGATATCCAATTTTTGATTTGCAGTCTATTGATCACATGACCTGGAAGCTATTGAGCAAAAATGCTCATATTTCCATATAAAAAGTCATTTATAATAAATTGAGATTTGAAATGGAAACATAAAAGGTGTAACTTTTGAAGAAGATGGAGTACAAATATCCCACATTTGATCTCTCCTCCAACCTGAAGGGGGGAATCCATCTTCTTATAGTGGAGAACCATGGCCTACGGCTTGGAAGAGCTGATTCTCATCCCCGCCGCTTCACATTCTGCTCTGATCCACAGCAGTGCATGCTGTAGGTTTCTGCAGGAGGAGCCACCAGAACCATGTTATCTGCAAACAGCCGGGACAGGATCCACTGCGCCTGAACCAGACCTGCCCTGCCTCTGAACTGCAGTGAGAAATTTTGTCCATAATGGTTATGAACAGGAGGGATGACTTCACATCCATCCCAGAGCACCCCTTCTCTTCTTCTGCCATGGAAGGTGTGTTAGTGGAATAGAGGAGATTCTGAAAGTATTCCTTTCAACATCCAATAATGTGGTCTTTCAGGATCAGCAGCTGCCCACTCTCAGTGAAAACAGTGTTAGCAAAACACTGCTTCTCATTCTGTCATTCTGGCACCGGATGATTTGCCAGAATGACTTTGAGGCAAACCCATATTTTTTTCCATGACCTCTCGAAACTCCTCCCAGGCCAGAGTTTTTTCCTCCATGACCGCCAACAAATTCGATAGGACTCCTTCTTCAGCCTGACAGCATCCCTTAGTGCCGGTGTTTACTAGGCCTGGGCAAAATAATCGATAAGAAAAAT
>NW_015151659.1:8164-9412 GCF_000732505.1 Cyprinodon variegatus
GCTCCAGACCGGCTGCTCAAAGCAAAGCCTACAGCCCCCACTGTGGCTTTGTCTGCTCCCCTCTGAGTTCTTTGGAGATGGTAGAGAGCATGTAACCTGACAACAGCCAGATGCATGTGGCGGAGCGAGACATGCATCTGGTTGTTGTCAGGTTAGAGAGCATGCTTTTAGACAGGTTTTAATCATATCTAAAAGAAAATATTGATCAACTGTATCAAATGCAG
Source organism: Cyprinodon variegatus (assembly GCF_000732505.1). Taxonomy (NCBI): domain Eukaryota; kingdom Metazoa; phylum Chordata; class Actinopteri; order Cyprinodontiformes; family Cyprinodontidae; genus Cyprinodon; species Cyprinodon variegatus. The sequence goes on from NW_015151659.1 coordinate 8,389, forward strand.
CACTGAGATCTAACAGGACAAGTACAGATATTAGTCCATTATCTGAGGCCATGAGAATATCAGTTGTGACAATTCATGACAGATCCTACCCTTACCCTAATGATTCCTGGAATACTGGTCATCAATGTTTTTGTGGCCATATTAGCCCCATGGGTGATGATTAGGTTTTAGCTTCAGACTAACCCTGATAACCTCCTAATTTATTTGATAGAACCCGAATGCATTGTTGTTCCTCTCTACAGGATACCATCAGGAAATTGATGATTAAAAAAATGTTCTATCTACACATATTCTAATGTTTAATGATCTTTTATTAGCAAACCCTGACACAGCAAAGATAGCAGCAAGACTCAATCAAAATATCAAATTAAAAATCAATAATATGGTTCAACCATCTGACCCCTCCTTCTTCCCCGCTACCATCAGACAGCTGAACTATTGAAAAAAATTCATCATACTGAAAAACCCAAACCAAAAATACTGCATATTTGCACCATATAGCTTAATGCTTTCAACTTCCATATCAATGTGTTTTTTGCATCACATTTTTTCTCCCTCGCTGTTTACATTTGATCACTGCTGCGCTTTATGGAATGGAAATGTTCCTTTACTGTCTGAAAAGCTGTACGGCTTACAGAAAACGACAAACTGAGTATAAAAACTGAATTCTTGTGTCACTGTGATGTTTTTATAACTACTTCATGTTATGGTTCAAACTATCCGTACTCACCACAGTACAGAGACCGCCCTTATCAAGGTGTTTGACATCCGTATAAATACAGACTGTGGAAGAACCACAGTGCTGGTACTTTTGGACCTCAGTGCAGCATTCGATACTGTAGATCACTCCATCCTGTTAGAGCGCCTGGAAAACTGGGTGGGCCTCTCTGGTACAGCTCTCAACTGGTTTAAATCCTACTTAAAGGACTGGGACTTTGTTGTGTCAGTAGGCAACTTTACATCAGAGATGACAAAAATCACATGTGGGGTTCCCCAAGGGTCCATCCTGGGTCCCCTCCTATTC
>NW_015151659.1:11957-19490 GCF_000732505.1 Cyprinodon variegatus
TAGGATTGCCTTCGACTGTTCTAGTTAAACAGTTCAACTGAAACATCATTAGTTCAATTTCTTTATTTTCTTTAGTCAAACTGCTTTTAATAATCTTTTTTGTTTCTGCATTTTTTATTTTATTTTATTTTTTGCTACATGCTTTGATTCTGTTTTATCTTCCTATATTTTAATCATGTAAAGCACTTTGCATTGTCTTTGTACTAAATTGTGCTATACAAATAAATTTGCCTTGCCTTGCCTTACCAGCGCAGCGATCAGACGATGACTGATCTGTACAATGAAAATAGCTGCATGAGCTGGAACGAAAGCAACAATATTTATACAGTAATGACCATTTTTACAGTAATGACAATTATTTATTTGGGCGGGGGATAACTCAAGCGATCTCTCCTCTCTCTCTCCTCTCTTCCGCTGCAACCGAGACAGCATAGTGAAACGGCAGTAAAGTTGTCAATATATGCACAGATTCGGCTTTTCTGGATTAATAACTCTGCGTATGATTTATTCTACAAAACAGAAACCTCTCTTCAACCAGAGCAAGGCAGACAGTCAGCTACAAACATAGTTTCCTCAAAGCGAGTCTCCTATCGCGCTGGGAGAATTACTTTGGAACCTATGGGAAGCTCACTGCTCCAAAAATGCTCCGTCTGCAAGTTGCAAAATAATCAGAGAAATATTTAAAAGCGTTACCAAGGAGAGGTGGATTATTATTACATTTATTGGATTAGAAAATAATACTTTTCTGAGGAATTTCCAAAAGCCTAAATGACAATTGGCACTTCTATTTTATTATTAGAATAAGTATAAAATGAGCAATGATTACACTATAGATCATTGTACTGCCTTCAAACTTCTAGGATAAACAGATAATCTCACCTGGATCAGACTACAACTCTTACTTTGGGAAGATAGACCAAACTGTATTTTTTGGAGATTTTTTTTTATTTGTTATTATTAGCAGATAATAGCCGATAATTAAACTATAGATCATTGTAGTGCCTCCAAACATAGATAACCTCATCTAGTTCACACTACAACTCTTGCTTTGGGAAAATGTGCTAAACTCTTTTTTTTTTTTTTTTTTTTTTTTTTTTTTAGATCTTTAATTGTTATTATAAGCATAAAAAGCCAAGAATTACTTATGACTTAGACAGATTTATTTTGTCATCTTTAATACACAAGTGTAAACAAAAATAAATTTAGTTTAGAACAGCTCTAGACAATTTCATATTTTAAAGTTCAGCCTTGAAAACTGTAATAAACACATAAAAAAATAGTTATATAAACATATGACTGTATATTTACAGTTCTAACATTCTTTTCTTTCTTACTTTGGGAAGATAGGTGTCGTGGGAAAAAAGTATTCAACTATTCATCCTAGTTAAATAAACGGAGATCGATGGATTTCACTCAGTCGGCACATTTATTAAAATCTTTGCAAAGAGAGAACAGTCATCATGGCACAGCATTCTGCTCTGTTCTGATCTGGGCAGGGTTCGTTCCCCCCTAGTTACAACAATCGAAAGCAGTCAGAGTCATAACANTAAGGACTGTTTACGGTGATTTAGGCGGGGTTTCGCCTGGAGGGCTCTATAGAAATCTGGCAACCTATTGAACGGAGTTGAACTGAGAGAGCGTGCCGTTCACAGACACCAGAATGAACGAGTTCACAATAACGTTCATCAGGAAGTAATACAGTACGTTCAGTTCACGTTCGCCCAAAATATCAACAAGTTCATTAACTTTCGTTCAATGAACGCGTTCAGGCACAACACTGCCAGTTTGCCCATCAGATGCTGTGGGATGATGGTGTTGAAAGCTTAACTGAAGTCCATGGGTGTTCTTCTCCTTCAGGTATGCCAGGCTCAAGTGGAGAGCAGAAGAGATTGCGTCCTCAGTGGAGCGGTTCTGTCGGTAGGCAAACTGGAACAGGTAGAATTTTTAGCTTCAGACCGGAGATGATGTTTTCTTTAACCAGCCTTTCAAAGCACTTCATCATGATTGGAATCAGTGCGACAGGCCGGTAATCATTTACTGTGGTGACCTGAGACTTCTTTGGGACCAGAATAATGGTGGCAGACTTGAAGCATGCTGGCACTACGGATGTCTGTGAGGACACCAGCCAGCTGATCTGCACACTCCTTATACACCCTCCCAGGTATGTTATCAGGCCCTGGGGCCTTCCTTGGGTTGACTCTCCTCAGAGTTTTCCTCACTTCAGCAACATCCAGGTTTAGTGTCTCCTCCCCCTAGTGTAGAATGGCTTTCACTGCTGGGTGCTGTTTAGTGCCTCAAACCTTCCAAAGAAGTTGTTCAGTTTATTAAGGAAGTCAGTGTTTGCTGCATCTACTGGGGGGGAGGGTGTGCTGTAGTCCGTGATCATCCAAAAGCCTTTCCACATCCTCCTGGTGTTGCTGGTGTCGTAGAAAAGATCCAGATCTTCACTGATCTGATGGCATGCTTTAAGTTGGCATGTGCTGTTCTCAGTGCCTCTTTATCACCAGACTTAAAAGCTGAGTTCCACGCTTTTAGCGATTTCCGAACCTCTCCGTTCATCCAAGCTCGTTGGTTGGCCCAGGTGGTGATGTTCTTTTTGATGCTGACGTCCTCAATGCATTTGTTATTGTAGGCACAGTCATGGCATACTCATCAATATTTGATAAGTTGTCATATGTTACTGCAGCCTTGAAGATTATCCAGTCAGAGCATTCAAAACAGTCTTGGAGTTTCTCCATGGTGGCCTCAGACTACACACGGACCTCTTTAACTGTCGGTTTAGCCCTGATCAGCTGGGGCTTATATGCAAGGATAAGCATGACTGAGAGATGATCTGATGACCCGAGGTGGGGGCTGCTCTTTGAAGTTAGAGTAAGCCAAGTCTAAAATCTTTTCACCCGGAGTTGCAAAGTCCACATGTTGGCAAAAACGAGGGAGAACAGTCTTCAAGTTAGCCTGGTTAAAGTCCCCAGCAATGATGAAAACACCGTCTGTGTATGCAGATCGGAGCTCAGAGGTAGCCTGGTATAGAGTGTTCATGGCCTCTTTTGTATTAGTGTTGGGAGGCACTTAAACAGCAGTAACGCTAACCGAACTGAACTCTCTGGGCAGTTAGAACAGTCTGCAGTTAACAGTCAGAAACTCGATGTCTGGAGAGCAGAAGCTGGAGATCTAGCATTCTTGCACCAGCAGTTGTTGATGTAAACACAGAGCCCACCACCCCGAGTCTTACAGCTTAGTTCTTTGTTCCTATCGTCGTGGTATAGCGTGAGCCCCTCCAGGCTAATAGCATTCTCCAGTTACTGGATGCAGCCATGACTCTGTCAAAATAATGGCGCAGCACTTACTAATCTCCCTCTTTGAAAACAGTTCCAGTCGGAGATGATCCATTTTGTTTTCCAACGAGCAGACGTTGGAGAGCAGGATTGATGGAATTGTTTGTGGGGATTTCTCTTTAGCTTCACAGTTAGCCCCTCACTGCAGCCTCGCTTTCTCCATCTCACGCATCTCTTCCTCCGGCCATTATGTTCTGCTGTTGTTTTCCTTATATCCGTCCGTAGCTTTTTATGAGGCGGATTGGATGTCTAGTTTGTATCGTTTAAAGCGGCATATTTTAACAAGTTGTCAAGAGTAGCCATTCTTTGCCGCTGCTTTTGGAGTGCCGCCATGGTAACAAAAGAATGGATTCATTACTACCTGGGGGGTCCATCCCTACTTACTCCTGGGAAGTTGGTGGCGAGAGGAGGTGCTACAGAGAGGTAAGATAGGCACTATAGAAAATACCTACGGTGAATAGGTAGATAGTTAGCTTGTAGTAGGCCAGAAACTACTTTTGAACCCATGTGAACTAAGCCACGATCAAGAAACTGTAAAAGCGTTTGGAGACTTTAATACTCCAAAAGTCCAATAGTTATCCATTTGGTTTGTGACACAAAAACTGACTAGAAAAAAAAGACTATATGGTTTCAGAGAAGAGACAAAGGAGGGTATAAACACAGGTAAGTCACGTGGTCCATAAAATCCTAATCGCTAACCAAGCGGTTCCAAAAAATTTAAAAAACAAACCACTGCACTTTGTTTTCCAAGTTTGAAGACGTTTCACTTCCAATCCAGGAAGCTTTTTCAATTCAAAATGTCTGGATTAGCATTGAGTTCCAAGCTTTATAGAGTAGCCCAACAAATTCTGGTGTTGGCTTAGAAAACATGCAAATTGAGCTGGAAGAACAGGTCTGCCCCTTAGTAACGGGGAGTTCTTGAGGCCTTTGTTATTGTGTGACTCCCTGTTACTAAGGGGCTAACTAAATGAAGCTTATGAGCAGAATTTACTTGGTGGAAATGGTTGAGGGCTGAAGAAGAATAGACTGTATGACCAACTCCACTTCCAACTTCCTGCACCTCAGCAGCTTCTTTGTTTCTGTTCTTTCATTACTGGACAAACAGATATCTAGGGGTGTTCGCCCCAATATCATTATGTTTATGATTTTTGTTTGTCCCTAGTTGTATTTGAACAAACTAGGAACGTAACTACAGAAGAACGAACTATTAAGTGAATCGGCAAACAATGAGCTCAGCAAAATTAATCTAAGAATGTAAAATCTAAAGAAGATTAAAAAAAAACACAAATAAAGTAATGCAACCACTTTTCAGTTACTTTACCACAATTCTTTTCGTGTTAGCAGAGTAACACATAAAACAAATGTGTGAAAGTATCCAAATCTGATAAGGTAGATGCCCAAGACGGTGCATTATTTTTTTTTTCAGTCAAAATACACAGGCAGGAAAAGAAAAAAAAACACGTTTCTGTATCCTGTACAATACTGGGTGGATCAATGGATGGTTGGATGGACATATGGAAGGATGGAAGGGCGTACGGACAGACAGACAGAGGGAGGGAAGGATGAACATTAAAACACTTCAATAATCCAATGCGAAAAGAAAAACTATTCTAATACTTGGTCCAGTTAAGATCTGGAAAACATGTCAATCAAATTCCAAACTCTATAGCCTGCAATAAAACATAAAGAACAATTCGGAAATGAAATATAACCAAGCCGCAAAAACAGAACCTGGTAAAATGCCAAAAATATTTTAGCCTGAAGCAGCATTGCAGCTTTCATTGCCTGATGCAAAAAATAGGATTTAATGGAAAAATACAGACAGATGTACACATAAAACATTTCTTTCTGTTTGCAATGAGCCAAAGAATGACTGAAGCACTGTTCTTTGACTTTACATGTCTTGTATCCTGGAGCTTTACCAGCCTGCCAACTCCGCAGTGCTTCATTCACAGGCAACGCTCAATTAGCGAGCTGCTCTGTTCCCTCAGATCTGGCCTGTTGCAGCACGTCTGCCCTCCCTCTCTGTGTGATTCTTATACTACAGTTACTGGATGAGCACTGTGAATCAATCCTTTCACCCTAATATCTGTATCATACCCATACCAGGTATAACCGTTTGATGCATCCTTTGGCTTTTGTCCCTTTGATGAATTCTGCATTTTTTTTTCTCGGACATGAAATGAGACCATGCATATTCAGGCCAATGTGGGATTTTCTTAAAGCGACATCCTGCATAATCAGCCAAGCACAGACAGGTTGACAGCAGCATCATCTCCTCTGCCCTTAGATTCTGAACCGATTCTGTCGGACTTAATCTTTCCTCTGATGATCACGTGCAATTTGGCATACTATCTTTGTGTGTTATATTTGTGCAATAATTTCTAATTGAGAGAGGCATCTAAGGCTGTGATCACGGGATCCAATCAAAACGGAAACTTCAAGGCTTGAATTAAAATAACTCTAAAAATAGAGCTATTGACTAGGGATGCTTTGAGCTGACAGATTTTGTCTGGTTAAGAATACAAGAGGATCAAAGGCAGCTATAAGCTGTTGGACCTCAAAGCCTAGTCTAAATTCACATCTAGATCCTGTCCATATCTATCCACATTTAAATAAGACAAATATTTCATATCTCTTGGTGTTTCTTCCTAAGCAACACCAACACACTCCATTCATCTCATCAAGTCATCATGTTCAGATTGCACTCAGTTGATGAGATGAATGGAGCAGGTTTGAAGGTTTGTACCAACATAATGCCATTTCGAAAGCCCCCTGATTCCATTAGGGACATGATAAAGATCGAAACCTCTGTGCACACAATTTAAAGGAATTCTAAACTTAAGGGGAAGTCATTGTTTTCATTATTTTCACTAACGGTATATTTGTTTAAGGTCCAGTGCAGACTTTTAAATGATAACTCCTTTTTATAATCGGCACCCATTTTTGCACTACAAAAGTTTGTAATCTAAATAAGTCATTTTTTTTCTTAAAATAAGTGCAGTTTTTCTTGAATTGTGTTGGTAAAAGGGGGACACGTTGCCAATGGAAAAAAGACAATCACATTTAAAATAATAAAAAGAACAATTGCCATCTTTTATGCCAAGTGCATTTTAATCTAATCATCTTATTTTAAGAGTAAATATACTCATTCCATTGGCACATTATTTATTTACCTGTTAATATTAAGGGTAAATACACTTAATGTAAGATTTTTTTCCTTATTTTTAGATCGTTTTTGCAGTGTGCTGTTCCGGGAAACCACAGGAGGCTCAGTAAATAATGCTATGCGGCTCCCTCTGTGCTACTTGGTATGCCATGTCGTTTTGATAATTTTGGATGTGTCAGTGCTGGTTTCTATGCAGATAACTCCTTCTACAAGACACTTCCACAGGGACATGTGATGCTGCCCCCCACTGTGTTTGGGGCAGAAGGCCTCTACTCACAGACCTCCCTCTCTTATGGTATGGAGATTCACATGTGGGAGATCTTCTAATTTTAAGGTCAGTGGATTCCAAAAGGAAAAGACACCAGACTGTCAAAAACTAACGGGAGCTGGTGGCTAATCTGAGAACAATATTTTGCAAAGCAGACTTTCTGCAACATTTCTCTCTTAGTTAACAGGAATAACTTAGTGGTACCAGAGACTAGAACCATGGAGCATCTGAAAGGACAAAGGCCGCCCAGTTAGGCCACCTGAGCACAAACCCATCCAACACAGCCTGGAATAAGCTTTCCTGAATTTTGCAGACACCTCACTGATTCAAAACGGGGAGCTACATAGGTTAAAGGTCTGGTAAGTTTGGGAAGAGTTTTATACAGTAAGCTATTTATAATTAATTAACTAATTATAATTACTATAATTATCCTTATTGTTATTTTATTGTTATTTTATCATTTCATGGGTTTACTGGTGAGTAAAAGAAGCTAAGAAGAATCTGATGATGACCGCATGATCTGTTATTTATATAGCTGTTTATTTACTTTACTTCAAAAATGGCAACATTTACGTGTTTCCTGAATTGCTTATTACATTTGATTGCTAAAATATGACCAAAGAGTTGTTTGGTCCCTTTTGTCCAGTGTTGTATAAAATACTGAAATCTCGGAGTCAAGTAAAAGTATAAGTACCTCTCCAAAATATGACTTTGCTAAAAGTTTAAGTCACTGACTTAAAGGCTACTTGACTAAAAGTCTT
>NW_015151659.1:20405-21259 GCF_000732505.1 Cyprinodon variegatus
GCATATTTACGACAGTGCACTTTTACTTTCGCCCTCTGGGGGGAGCCTCGCTGGAAAATCAACACCGGTTGCATAGTGTACCTTTAAAATAATAAACACAACCAAGTGTAGGATAAATTTAGACCAAGTTTTATTACTGCTACTGTTATTGACATCATAAAAAAAAAAGAAAAAAACAGAAGCTTATCCTGCATCTGAAGAGGAAGTCCAGTTTGAAACCCCTTATGTAAACACGGCAAACATGAAGAAAAAAAAAAGAAGCTGTAAATTACTGTACTTCACAAACAAAAGGCGCACACATAACAGGTCATTTTACAAAAGAAAAATAATTGAGAGGGAACTGCAGCTTATTTGGCATCTGAAGAAGAAGACATTTTTTGTAAAACTACCTTAAAACGTAAAAAAGGCAGTGCTGAAATTAAGTGTACATCACACCATAGTAAAAAAGGTGCACTGCAGGCCAATTAACTAAATCTTAAACACTTTGTAAACACAAGCCCCTCATCCCCTCCACACTTTTGCCTTTGACTTTTTTCTTCCCCTCCAAATCTTAACCACCCCTTGTGGTCATCCTCGCACATAACCCCATTATCTCTTGAAACTGTAAAATCTTCTGTTCATCTTCAAAAGCATGCTACAGTCAACATTTAGCTTAAGCTAAATACACCACGTGTGGAACTGAAAACAATGCAAAACAAAGCTCATTTATACAGATGACGTTATGCTCAAGATTCCACAATAGTCCCTAGTGACCAATCTACATCCTATTGGTGTTGATGAACAAGACCCGACTTTGTAGTCAGTAGGTGGGGTCAAAACACTTGTGTTTCTCTCACTCTCTTCCTCGTTTTTTT
>NW_015151659.1:23215-24656 GCF_000732505.1 Cyprinodon variegatus
AAAGGTGAAAGTTCTCAAAACAATTTATACTCTTGGAAAGTATAAAGTACTCCAAAATATACAGTAGTGAAGTATTTTTACTTTGTTTATATACAACACTGCTTTTGATTGCTAGCTACTTGCTCGGTTGTCTTAAAACGGAACCTACAGTAGCTAACAAGGCCATAAGGTTCCTTACCCTCCTTTATTTCCTCAGGAATAATCACAGAAACTTAAGAATCAATTATCTACATGGTTATTAATTTCTAATTGAGGCTAATAATTTCGCAAGATATCAGTTCACTACATAATGTTTCAATTACCTCATTGGGTTTACATTGTTGGTTGGTGCACATTCCAATTTAGTTAAAAGCTACAATCACCTCGTTCCAAACTCGTCAAACATAAAATCCTTACCAAACGAGTATAGCATTGTAGCATTTTCTTGAAAATGGTTTTCAAACTTTTCCATTTCTTCTTAGTTTTGTGAATAGTAGCTTAGTTTAGTTTCACTAGTTGAGTGCAGAGCTTTTCACTAACACACTTGTGACTTGCAATTTAAAGATTTTTGTTAATAAATTCTTATTTTAAATGAAAGTGGTTCTTAATTGAGCAAATCTGTTAGAGGAGTTATCTGTTTGACCATGATTTGATCTGTTGCCTGAACATAAAGCCAGTTTTGCTTATGCTCAGAGAAAAAATATATGATATTCTGCAAGTTATTTGATTTAAGGAAAAGTCTGGTCATATTCAGAATTCAAAAATCTGATAATACTTTATATATGAAATTATTACATACTGTTCAATAAATGGTAAGTGTTTTTATTAAGAGTAATTTCCATTTGAATGTGCTTTACTGGAGACATCCATGTTTGTCAAAGAACACTACTGCCACCTACCGGTTTGTGACGTCACGGTGCGGTATCAGCTGTTGAACAAGTCCCAGTGCTGTATCTGGTGTTTGTCACAACTCGCTATTATCAAAGTCATCTTGAAAAACAGTTTTGTTCGAAATGTTGCTTACATATGACTCGTTTTTTCTCTGGCCAAAAGTTCAATAGCAAATCCTTGCTCTTCAAGTTGGCAATCCAACAACAAATCTGTCAATGGTGGATTATGAATTGGAAAGGTATAAATAACAAATTTTTCTTTTTACTTTTACCTGATGTATTACAAAATCCACTGCCATGCATGTGAGCATTGTAAGTTTAACTATTGCTCTCATTAATTTCAATAGTGAAGTCCTCTGGAAATCTTAAATAATTGTTGTTGATTGCAGATGTGTCTAGTAGTTCCCATTGATTTTGCTGGTAAAGTGGGGAGAATGGCGCTAGGCTTACCGCACCGTGACGTTACTGCCGGAAAATGTCAGGAGTGAGCAGTGGTGGCCGGCCCATAGGGGGCGCTGGGGCAACGCCCTCCCTGATAAGAAGAGAGAAACTTAAAATATATTTTTACAAAT
>NW_015151659.1:26676-63451 GCF_000732505.1 Cyprinodon variegatus
TGCTGTTATTATATAGTAAATTAAATCATTACTGTTAAATTGTATTTATTGTCCAATTGTTTATTTGAATTCTTATTCTGGATTAGTTGGAGACATAACTAGGCTATATCAGCCCCACCAAAAATATTTTTCACCAGCCGCCACTGGGAGTGAGGTGTTACTATATTTGGGCAAAAACGGCCTTTCCTGGACTCAGTGATTGTGACGTAAATTATTATTTTTCACTGAATTCATTAAATCACCGCGGATGTATTAGCTTCTTTTGATACGTTGATTATTTCTTGCTGACCGACTTTTCCTTTAGATAACAAGTTGTAAAAAACATTTGCTTTCATCATATATTTGCTGTGTCTAGGATGGGTATTGAATGTAAATGTATTATCTTTGCAAACATGGAATATTTCAACAACATCTGTTGAGAAAAAAAAAATTCTATTCTTGCTATCCAGAGGTTATGTTGAATACATACCTCATATTAACCATATTTCCACATAAGTTCTGTCTTGGCAAAAATGTTTTGCGCTTTGGGGTCTCGGTGTATTTGGTACACCTGTTAAATGCTGGAAATTGTAAAAATTGTCTAAGGTCAGGTCTAAAAACTTCAAGGAATGTTTCTCAATGATGCTGCTCACTTTGCTGTTTCTAACTTTTACTTTTTAGGCCATTTTGTTACAAGTTATTTTGGTGAAGATCTTTAACTGGATGTTTGGTCCACCCAGACAACAAGGGATAAAGATTTACCTGGAGAAATGTCATACCTGCTTTAGAAAAAGGGAGGTTGAAAGTCAAATGTCAAAGTGTTAAATATCTTTTTGGTTATTCCCAACCTTTCTACTTAGTGTGGTTTTCTTAAAATATATCTGGCTCAGAAATCCTTAAGTCACAATGAATCAAATCTATTTTAGTTTTAATCCTTTATTTTTGTAAAGATGTCATCATGTATTTCCTAATTTGTAATTTTAAATAAACTGGTCAAGGTGACATGTAACGACATGGTGTCCTATTTATCTTGTGGATAATTGAGTGCTCCAAATTCCTAAATTCCAGCTCTGTGATGAGCATAGTACATTATATGGCGTGGTTCATAAATGTGGCTGAACTGGAACAGCACCCAGAGGGAACCGAAAGTAACTCACATTAAGGGGAGGTGGGGGGGTGTTCATACATATCATCTCCCTAATGGGTCCAGACCAAGATACCTCCTTGAACTGAATGAATGACATCTTGAGAATTACAGGTCTTACTTTTATTCACGTGATGGCAACATAACGAAAACCAGCTCCAAAGTGAGTAGAACCAAAGTCCTCACCTCCAGAAAAGTCCAACGACACATTCAAGTTTAAAATGTCTGTTTATTGAAGGGAAATTTATTGTGTTAAACATACAAATATGGATTGTACATGCCTTCACGTCAGAACACAACAGTTTGGAGAAGATCACAACAACACAGGTAATTCACATAAGTTCCAGAAAAAAGCAGTAATAAATTACGACTCAGTTATGGTAGGAGAACTAATGATGCAGTAATAATTATAGTGGGTTAAGAGGTGGGGGAGCTTCCTGATTGCTGGATGCCTCCCTGAAATAACACTGGTCACTGACTGGCCACACATTGTGTGCTTACAATGCTCTTCAAGGCGAGCTGGATTCCCACTCCTGCTTTTGTTCCGCTCACAGTCAAACAGTCAGCCTACAATTTACAGGACAGATTCTTTCAGTAGCATTTGGAGGGGAGATGATGTATTTGTTTGGTTTTCATCACAGCTGTTTCGGAGACAACACAAAGTAAGGAATGTGCAAGAAGAGATTATCTAAATATATGCTTTTTTTTTCTCTAAAGTATGGCTTAGATGTCATCTCTAGGCTGTAAAGCTGAGCCCCAGAATCCTTTTGTGCATACCAAAACAATTACTCTCCCCATCACTAGATTCTTCTCAAGCATAATAAGGTGATGTAGATGAGCATATGCAAGAGGAGGTGAATAATGCGCTGGCAAGCGTGGATTTAGAGAGACGGTGTGGCGTCCAAACATTGGGGAGTGTGAACATTATGTACAAAAGCCTCGGCTGCATTTCGCTAAGATGCTGTGTGCCACAGCATTAGGAGGGTTTTAGGTACAATGCTGGGGAGTCTTACTTAAACCGTCTTGGATAAAGTGTTTGTACGGTTGTTCTATTCATGATCAAGGCAACGGGACGGGCTTTTAATTCTGCCCAGCCTTTCCAAGCTGTGCTCGGCGAACCCCGCATTTGGTTGCCTTCAGGGGGAAAGTGGAATGAGGTCAAGCTAACAAAGCAAAGCAAAAACACAGCTTTGAAAAAGAAAGACATCAAGAAAAAGGAAAAATAAAACCAAGCCAGTGACCTAACATGCTCTGGGTGGAAGTCGGAGCTAAAAGTCTATGAAATCAGCCAAAAGAACTGGAGTGGAAACAAAGAAAATGTAATCAAACTGGAAACGTATTGGGAAATCATTTCTTGGCAAATCTGACCTGAAACGTCTTGTTAATGCTCATAGATACACTTTAAACATGCTGAAATGCAGGAGCTTCTATCTTGTGATTACCACAGTAGCTAAGTAAGCAAAATGCACCCATTCAAATGGCTTATTAATAATTTATAAGTTGTGTAACACACAATAGGCTATTGGAGTACTGGCTATTATACCACAAAGAAGTGAAACCTCTTGATTGTAGAAAGTAGATACACTTCACTGTACTTAAGATTTGACTGCATGCAGACTGGATGATGAGTAGCAGGAACATCGATGGTAATGTGGTTTATTTATGTTATGGAGAATTTGACCCAAACTCTTCTCTTCCCTTTGGAGTTTAGCGGTGATCTGAAAACCTCTCACTGACAGGTCCCCTCACTCTACCCATCTCACTGTTTCGTTTCGGAGGGCTTATCACAAGTCACATTGAAATGACCAGGATGGCGTTACTTCTTCAGCTGAGTCAGTTGCCAAGCAACATTAAGGCCGTTTAAATTCTACCAGGTAGCTATTTACAGCCTCCAGACATAGACAGTCCCTCTGCATTTACAGCAGCCCAGTCATGCTTCACATGAATATGACTTTATTTGACTGTTTTTAGATTTAAATATGTCTGAGGTTGACCACCTTCAATCTGACTTTTAGGACTTCAACAAATGTGGTATAAATAATCAAAACTCGATCTATTTGATTCATAGGTATATACAATGTGAAATTTGCTGCAATGAAATACGAGGTTTAGTTCAGGTGCCCACTTCAAGAGAGTGAAAAAAGCATAGAAAGAATCGGGTAGTTAGCCTGTTTTTTTTTCTTTTCAGTTTTACTTTCCTCTACATGGATTTAGTTTAGCCATTAAAGAGGTATTGTGATTCTAATTTATGTAGCTCAAAATAAATTATGCTATATTTCCTGGAGTAACTGTTTAGGGTATGAAGAGAGTATTTAGATGTGAGCAGCTAATTCCAAACTTCCACATGTGTTTGCACCAATTCACAGACATTTTGCTTGCAGATGATGGATAAATCAATGACTATGTCAGAAAACTATGAATTAAATAATAAAACTTCCAGTTAAAAAAAAAATTCTGCTTTTTTAATTTTAAATAAAGTCAGTGTGACTTGCCGTCCTGAGCAATCATTTCATCACAACTAGAAGTAGCTGAAAAGTAAATATCCATCCATATGAGGGCATTTAGACTAAACAAACACAAAATCTAAAGAGCTTAACTTAGGTAATAGTTTATAACTACCCAAAATACATTAAAAACATCTTCAAGGACATCTTGTCTAGTTAAGTAATCATTTTAACTAATTTCTTTTCAATAATCTACAACTTTTTGATGGGTACCTGCCACAAAAAGACAAACCTATCCAGGTCAGCTCCATCTAGAGCAGGAAAAGAGCTGGAAATCAAACCGAGATGATGTCTCCAACAAATCTCCTTCAAGTAATAAATGAAATGGGGGGATGGTGAGGGAGAAGTGTGGCCGCTTTCTGTCCTCGATATAGAAAAGAGGTTAGTTTCCAATAATAATTCCTTTAATTAGTAAGAGTATTATTACAGCACTAGATAAATCTGGCTTCAAAGCAGTTAAGTGTGCTACATTTATTGAAGGGGTTGTATGTTTATACAGTACATGTGCATTGTAGGATTAATGTGCTTATAGTTTCTGTGCTGTAAGTTAGAATAGGACTAAAGGTAAGAATGTTTTTTACTCTCTGCTCAACCCCTGCAGGATGTCTGACCTTACAGTGAGAGGACTTTGGGTCATGGCAGCTATCTACTCCCACTCATTATCAAGAGTTTATTAAAGGAAGGAGAGGTTTAAGTTTCCTGCTGTGGCTCCCGGTAACCCAAAACTGAGTGAGGTTTAGAGTTCTCAGACGCTAGTCTTTGGTAACTGACAAAGGGCCAATAGATCAATAAGCCAACCAATGCGATTTTCCGTTCACATCAACACAAATCTTTTTGTGAGTTCCTTAAACTTCCTACTTATTCACAAATTTTTTTCACTAACCTCTGGTGAAATTTTATTTTCTCCTTAATGATTCTTCATCAATGATTATTCCATATGTTATGTTCAGAATCTTCCAAATTCAGGTGAATTTGCTACAAGATATGAATCAATATTTTTGGAAATTATGAGGCACAAACTGAGATCAGGAGCCCAAGGAAATGATAGGTAAGACTTGGTTAATTAAACCCCATTTCTAAAATATCTACAAGATATAAGCATGTTTTCTAAATAACATGCTAACATATCTTGACATTCTCCAAATTATCTAAGAGATAAGATTGAACACTACTGCAGACAATAAATAATTGTTTTATTATTTTTTCCAGCCAGTTAAGTTATGTTTTCAAAATATATCTATATAAGTCCATAAATTTATGCCACATGTTCCAAAAATGGATTTTAAATTTCCTAAAAAGGTTCACTTTCCATGGGGCACAAATCCAACAAAAGGAGAAATACTGGCCCCAGTATTGTACATGCTGTGTGCTGCTTTCAGATATGCTTAAGAAAAAACCAAACCAGTTCAGTAGCAAGAATATTATTTTGGTCAATAGACTGTATTGTCTAACGTGTCCCTGTGTGTAAATTAGCCATGATTTATTATCATTTTTTAATCATGTGGTGGAAGTGGACATTACCGACAGTAACCGACATAGACAGGTGGCCTAACACCAAGCCTTGCGGTACCCCTCTGGTTAGCGTTTTCTACCATATTCTGTTCAGCATTTTTTTTAAAACTATGTGACATAAGTACTTTGCCATTAGTTGCGTAAAAGGATATTACTGCCAAAAAAAAAAAAAAAAAAACTCCTGACCATTGCTAAAGCAGTGATCAGCTTTAGTTTTCTCAGACAATTTAGCCTCAGTAAGGTCATTATTTCTAGCAATATCTGAACAAATTTTGCGTAAATATTGGATATCCTGTCAAACTGAATGTGTTACCAGCACCTTGTGTTGCTGAAAGGCTGTTTAAATTTATAGTAGCTGTTGACACATGAGCACCCGATCACTAATGCGTCACTCATTTGCCGCACTGTATGGGATTAATGACTTGCATGAAGTCCCTGTACTTCCTATCACTTATTAAGCTCCCCTGCAGGAAACTGCCTCCAACTGAGTGAGATAGCAGCTAGTTTCCATGACCACCACCTTCGTCACCTGTGAGATCAGACTGGCATGCAGCGGATATCCAATTTCTGGCCAGCAATAGAGGTGATTTCACACCTGAGACAGTTACTTGGTGATATTTCTGTCCCTGCAGAGGCAGACAGAGAGTAACAGAAAGCCTTGCAGTAGCCAAGGGAGGAAGAGACAAACCTGGAACCTGGAAGGTGTGCTTCTCTTCATTCTGTGCATTCCTGTTTCATGAGCATCGACCAACTAAGCTTGTTGTGGCAAGTGATAATGGAGATGTTGGTTGCTATGCAGATCTTATGTGTTTGTGTGTGCTGGGCTTGTTTTGTGTGTGAAAAGAGCAAAGGGAAAAGGGCTCAGATGCACGCTGGGGAGCAATGAGAGACGGGAGATGATATGTGGGACATTTGCAAAGGTTAATGAGGTGATGGGAGGTTACAGTATTTCATCATGCTAGATTATAAATTTATTTTATTTATTTTTTTGCTGTTTTTAAGCCTCTTCCTCGCCCCTACAAAACTTCCTCATTGTTAATAACTGATCTGTCATGCAAAAAGGCATTTCCTGACACTTTGCATAATATGACAATAAATCCTGAACAACTGAAATCCTTTCACCATTTTCCCCAAACCACTAGCTGTCATTGATTGGATATCTGTACATCTGCTGAAATAAATATATTTTTTCTTGATTTTATTATTATAATTATTATTTTTTTTTTTAAATCAGTCAGTCAGACTACTTCTTTTTTTTCTGGAAGCGCCTGAACTGGTTCTGAATGGCGAGCGCTGCCTTCTCCGTCTCCGGCGCCTCCAAGTCGATGTCGACTTCCTCCTCTTGTTCCTGAGGCTTCGCTCCTGATGCCTTCTCTAGAAGGGCAGAAATCAATCTCACATTAGTTTAAAGCAGAACATCTGAGAAATATCAGTGAGTTTAATAATTTAGTCACAGGGAATTATTTGAAACTCTTTCCTTTTTTTGATAAATTTTGATTTTTCTAGAAGTAGACAAAGTCAGAGAAATAAAAACAATGCAGATAAGTTTGCAGGATCACACAAACCACGCCAACATGCTTAGAGAGTTGAAATATAAAAAATTTACTTACAAAACTGTACAGATTACACTATAATGTGTACAGTTTGGTATAAACACTAAAATGTCCTGTGCTGTATGTTGAACATACTGACATTTGGTGTGAAAATTCCCAGGCTGCACCACAGCCAAGAAAAAAATATTACAGTTTTGGCCATTTAATCCATCTAACATACTTTAAGGATCTTTCATTCAAAGATATTTGTTGAACTCTTGTTTTTATTATTATCAGTTTAGAGGGTATTTGATAATATTAATCTGCATATAGGGTGGCATATGAAAATACAATTACAGTTTAAAAAAACTGTATATCAGAAAAAATATATACATATGTTTTTTAATCTTCTCAGAAAATGAAATTAATAAATATATTGATGAAAATATATTGATGAAAATATCTTTATCTTTAGTCATAATCTTGTAGATTATGGTTAAAGATATCCTTAGATTATGGCTAAAGATAAAGATATTTTTAACAATATTGGAAATGTAACCAAGCTAACCTGGAATCAAACCTCATGAAAAAACTGATGCTGCTTTCTTCTGTCAGAAGATGCAACGAAAATGGTGATTCAAACCTCAGTAATAAACGATCTGAGCTGGATTTGTGTGGCAGCATGTGTGCATTGATTTTAGAAAGGATTAAACCTTCACCTGCACGCACTGAAAAACAATGACTCATCACTATAAATAGTTCTGCCTCTACTGTAAAGCCCCTCTATACACAAACGTTTTGTCAGCTACCTAGAAGGTATGCAGAAATGCTGCATTTTGCTTCAGATATCAATTGTAAAAAGTCCTCCATTATTCATTTTTAGACAAAGCAATGGAAACCAGAAAAAAGGAAGGAAGACGTTTTAGTGATGAACAGGTATAAAAAAAAAAAATCACATTTGGTTTTTCAATGTTCTGTGTTCTGCAGCAGGCTTGGGGAAAACATAAAAAGAAATGAGGAGATTCGGGACACAGCCCCTTAATCTCAGTCTGAATCTGCAGCACTTGCTGGCTTATAGGGCTGCATTGATAGATGGAAAGTTTCCGGCACTGGAATTGGTTATTGATGAGAAAGGCTAAACAAGTGCCAACTTCTCCTAGCTGACACGCAGCTTATTCCTGCCAAACCACTGCCTTGGATCGGTGCTTAGCTCATGGAAAAACAGGAGTTTGATCCCTCTATTAGACACCATGTAAGCACTTTTGTTATTGCGGAAGGTCAAAGAGGCAACGTACAAAAGAAACCCTGGTGAGTTAGTTGCAGCAAAACAATTACCAGAGACTTTTAGAGCATTGCTGACACATCTTAAGGTTATACCTTCTAAGATGACAGCAAGTACCAGTGTACAACCTTAAAAAGGGCTTAAAAGATTGGTCACTGTTTACCTGAACTGCTGAAATTCCTGGACATTCTGGTAAAGATCTCTTAAGTGTTCTACCTCCCTGTTTTGCTACTCCCCCCCCCAGCCCGCCTGTCAGATACTGATGTCACGGGGTATCCCTCTCGTCATACATGGACGCAGGGTGATAGAAAGTGGGCGACCCCCAAAGTTGGTCCTCCAGGGCCTGCAGGTTTTAGAGGTTTATCTGCTTTAGAACAGTTGATTCTGATAATTGCAGTTAAGCAAAAGCCTGTTAATCAACTATCAATGCAAATCAGCTTTGCTGGAGGGGGGAAACCTCTAAAGTCTGCAGGACAGCAGCCCTTGAGGACCGACTTTTGGGATGCCTAATATAAAGTCATGAAAGAATATTTTTAACGTGAAACCACTATTGTGACATGTTTCTTAATTATAGGTTTTCAAACAGCTAAAATCATAATTTTCAAGTTTCTTTTCCTAAAATAAACACTGCAAACATCATGAAAATCCCTTTGAAACTTTGAATGCAGTCTCAGAATGAATAGAACCACATTGTGACTGAATGAGTGACAATGTGGTTCATTTGTTCCACAAAGGTTTTAGTGGACATTCAGGCAGGTGGACCCGCAAAACTGTCCAAATAGATTCTGGTCTGAAAACAAAGCATTTCTCTCATAATATTTCACTGTGTTTTATTAAGATTTACCATTATACACAACACAATAACAATAAACTGATAAAAGTTAAATCTAATGCATTTTGTTCTGATTACAAGACACTTATGTCCAGCTACAGTATGCTAACATAAGTTAGCATAGCGGCTAACAAAATAGCAAGAAAAATAT
Source organism: Cyprinodon variegatus (assembly GCF_000732505.1). Lineage (NCBI taxonomy): Eukaryota > Metazoa > Chordata > Actinopteri > Cyprinodontiformes > Cyprinodontidae > Cyprinodon > Cyprinodon variegatus. Next base: position 35,613 of record NW_015151659.1, read on the forward strand.
TAAAAAGTATATGTTTTTCTGTTGTAACAGTAATGCGTATTAGTAAAGTCTGGATAATGTTAAAGCTTTCAAAAATTGCCTTAATCAATTCCACATAGAATAGTTACAATGAGGAGAGAGCATGACCTGAAGAATCATTTAGTGTCTAAACAAATATATTTGGAAAATAGAATGACTTGATGATCTGAGAAAAGACCACCATAGAGTCAGTGGTAAATCTGTTTTTTTTAAAGCACTGAAAATCTTAATCCATAAGAGGCTTTAAAGATTACATCTGACCAAATTCAGAAATTACGTAAACAAAAACTTGTGTTTAATGTAAAAGTATTAACTCGACAATAATTTCTTAAGCTCTGAACTTGCTCTGAACTTTCATATAAACGAGAAAATACAACTATTTTGTTGTCTTAATAATTACCAAATTGTCTAAACTGACATTAATTCTTATTTAAGATACTGGTCTTATTCACTGCTAAGATGTTGGCAAACGTCCATCAGTGTCTAACGATGAAAAGGAAAGGAAACAGCAAACACTGTAGAACATTCTCTCAATTCAATTCAGTTTTATGAGATCTTACCTTTGTTGTCAGCTGCAGTCGTCTGGCTGCTGTTGTCTGAATTATTGGATGCCAGCTGTGGAGGGAAAGGACCATTTTAAGACAAAGTACTGCAAATATAAGATGTCTCCACAGTAAACTCTGTAAGTGTAACAATATTTTACAATATTTCTGACCGAAACGCAGGAACATTCAAGTTAATTTCTGGTGGTTTAATCCACAATAATCCAGTTCACCTTAACAGTCCATGTGTTCTACAATACCAGAAGATTCCACAAACAATGTGAACCTATCAGCGTAGCACTCGGTGGAACAGCTTTCGGCGCTACACTCTGAGATGACACTTCCTGTCAGGCTGAGATGAGAAGCAGGCGACTGGAGGCTTCCCTTCACAGCTGTTCCACTGTAAACCTTGTCATATGTCACATTGCTTTTGTGCTATATTGCCATCGAAAACCAATGAAAACGCCTCCCCTGACCTCTCAACATTTACTTTTGTCTGCTTCACCAAAAAAAAGTTGGTTTTAAACATGTTCCTATTCTCAGCCGCTCCACTTGCTGCTCCTCTACCATAGTTGTTTTTTTTCCCCCAAGGCATAGCTGTACTTTAAAAGGATCCAGAGCCCTGAAAACTTTAATATATTCACAGTCACAGACTTTTGAGTATTTCATGAAGGACCAACGAGCACTTATTTATGAAGAGAATGGAAAAATGATACATGGCTTTAAAATTCTTCTGCAAATAATCAGGAAAGTTTGCTATGCATTTATTTTTCAGTATATTTTTCTTTGCAAAATAAAGAGACTAGATGAAGAGTGCCTCTAAACATCACAGTATAAATTACACCTTAGATTTAGATTTGACTGGGCCATTCTAATACAAAAATGGATTTTAATCTTAATTATTCCACTATTGCTGTTATAATATATTTAGGAACTTACTGCAAGCTAGGGTTGTCATGATACTGAACTTTTTAACTCGATACCGATACTAGGGAAAATATTCGATACTCGACACCATTTTCGATACCACAAGGATAAAAACAGACACTCCAAAATTCTACAGAAATATTTTCATTAATAAATTAAATACAATAAATAAATAAAATAAAGGTTGTATGCTGTGCACAATATTAAGCAAGCTTGATAAGAAAAAACTTATAAAATTAAAATTAAGTGTTCCTTCCTTGGCTATGCTTTACACACATAACAATGATACTAGCCAAACCGGTTAAGAAACAAAAATAATTCTCAGCAGCTGCACCTGTTACAAAAAAAAGACTGAAACTGAAAAGTGCACAGAATTATTCAATCACACAGTGTTCAGAAAGTGCATTGTCCTCTATTCTGCACTTTAGATGAATGACTGCTTAGGTGCCACTGGTGGTGGCACTGTATCGATACTTTTAACAATGAGTATTGTATCCAGATACAACGTTTCAGTATCAACACTTTTTTGAGTATCGATACTTTTGACAACCCTACTGGAAGCTGGACCTCCTCCGTTTTTTGGCTAGTTTATAAGAGATTGTCTTCCTGACTGGGCCATTCTAATACAAAAATGCACTTTAATCTTAATTATTCCACTATAGCTGTGATAATATTTTTAGGAACTTACTGGAAGCTGGACCTCCTCCGTCTTTTTGCTAGATTCTAAGAGATTGTCTTCCAGAGTTGGCCTCTACTTCAACTGTGTCCGGATCGCCTGTCTCTGCTTAGGAACACCACCCTCACCACAACCACAATGTTTCATACATGGTGTCTTTTTGACCAAAGGAATTTTCTTTACATCCTTGTATTAGCAAGTCACACCAAATACATCCAATGCCTTTTTTCCTGAACATTTTCTATAAGGTAAGATTTTATGGAATGCAAGACTAACCGTCTTGTTGATTTTTAATTAGCTGTCTATCTCTTTGATTTACTCTTGCATTTTGTGTTTGCATTTTTTATGGGCATTTTGGAGCATTGCCTTAGAAGAGCTTGAAGAAAACAGCAAACTTGAAATCAATGACTACATTTTGCAAAAGAAGTCTTTGCTTGAGCTGATTTCTGACTTTTTTGAAGAAGAGATGATACAGGAAAGAAATTCAGACCTAGTTGTGTCATGACTGCACTTTTTGGTTCTGTTTAAGTTTTCTTTTTTGGGTTTTCATTTATACTTTGATTCATGCCTTTCTGTGTTTTCTAGTTCATTGGTTTCATTTCATTTTGTGTTATTCTAGTTATTTTCGACTGTATTTGAGTTCCTAGGTATTCTTTGCCCTCTACTGCCCTCTTGTGTCAGTCTCTTTTTGTCTATTGCCCTTCTAGACTCCTCTGTCTACACCTTTCCCCAACCTGCTCATTAGCCTGGTCTTTGTTCAGTCTTACATTTATACACTTCATGTTCAGTCACTGTTTGCTCGTTGCTTGTTGTTGTTTTGTTGCACCGTCGTTTCCTGGCTCCTCATGTGTGTTTTTCTTTTAAGTTATCCTAGAATTTGGTTTTCAGTATTTTTGATTTTTGCCTCAGTTTACTATGGAAAATCTACAGACTTATCTCTGCCTCCTCATCGCTGCATTTGGGTCCTCAAAAAACCTCCACGCAACCTGATAATTTGTGAAGCAAGTTTTCATGCATCAAACATGTTGTCTACTAATAGCATGCAGCATCTCTAATACTAGGTGACATGATTAAGTTAGTACAACTTGCCTGATTGCCAAAAACTTCTTAATAAACCCACTGTATCACTTATCTGGTGTCCGCCCTAGTTTGTTACGTCTATATCCTGTTTATTTCAGCCACATGTAACCTATTTATGACAACATCATGCTCTTCATTACCAGGTTAACTCACTTAAATTGATGGGACAACTGATAATTCGCTTTCTCTTTTTTGACATTTCAAAAGTTTGTTCAATATTGACTTAATATAAGAATGGAACCAGGGCTACTGTAGGCCATATCTTAATAGATTTTTCAGTTGTGGCACACTTTTTCCTTTTCAACCAACAGACTGAACTGTACTCAGGAAGGTGTTCAAGTCTTTGGTTGTTTTAGAAACCTTCCAAACTTTCTTCCTGATCGCTGCTATGTTCCTTGGCTTTCTTGATGGTCTTTGTTAACTTATGTTCCCTGACCACATGGGGGGACAGATGTATAGTACCTTGACGCGTTTTATCACCAATATAAAACTCAAAGAAGATGTTGACCTATTTGGATCTTGACTGGGTGTTTGGGATGAAGCAATTTTCTTGTAAATATCAAGCATTTGACTGATCGTTCTCAACACACTTTGTGTTTATATTTTTGTGGTTACCTGATTTTGTGCTTAGTAATTTTTGACATAATGGCAAAAACCCTCTGAGCATGTAACTCAGTGATGACAGAGGCAGAGGGTAAGGAGGCTGAAAAGAGGAACAAAACAGGGACAGAAGCTGGCAAAGAGAAAAATTCTGACATTATGCAACATGGCATTTGACGGTAAACCAAAAGAAGGAAGTCAACATGCGTCCGAGTAGTGTCAGTGTGTGTGCGTGATGAATGCAGCTATCCCAGCTTAACTCTGGCCCCATCGCCCTTTAAAATGCATGTGGCAGACGGCCCATGCGTAACAAATTCTCCAGCAGAGCGCAAATGAGTTGGTGAAGAGAGAGTTCACGTCACTTCACCCCTGCCAATAGTCCGCTCCATGCCACGCTGTGTGCCGTGATTCCAGGCTTGCATGAGTGCACGTGTGTGTTGACATGTTGATTTGTGGGGAAGGTTGTTGTGCTCATATGGAGTATGAACATGTGATGTGTGTGAACAGCCCATCAGGTCAGTAGCCACCTCAAGGTCAAAGTTCAAGCTAATGCCTCAAGACTTGGAGTGCTTACACTATGTGTCAGGCACTGGATGTCTTGGTGCAAGCTACAATGAGAATAAAGTTCATATGAGTGGTACTAACTCAGCACAAGATGTGTAACAATAATTTAGTATTTGAACGTAATGTTTTCCTTCAGAAGAGAAAAGGAGAAATAATATGTATAAGAGATGACACTCTTTAGTATGTGGATAGGTAGGCAATAGTGGGCAGCAGAAATTAGCTCTATAATCTCCAAGCAAGAAAGTCATGGGTTTCTCTATGCCCATTAGCAGTTACAGATAATCTCATTTCATGAGTACCCCTCTCAGTCAAAAGGATTGATGACTGCCCAACAGTGGAAAGCACAATAACCAATTGTAAAATAAAGACTATTTTACTTAATCTTTTAATTTGAGCATTTATTTGTTATTATTTTATGCTTTCCATCTCAAATAAAAAAACTCATAAATATGTTGCCTGGCAAGAATTAAAATAAATAAAAAATAAAATCAGATTATAAATCTGTATTTATAAAACTGGAGCTTCATTGAGTATTTCCCTTATAGTAAGATTTAAAGTTGTTGAATTGATAACAAAGTCCTCCTTACCCTTCGCCTCTGTCATCACTGAGTTACATGCTCAGAGTTTGTTTTTTTGCCATTATGTCAAAATTTACTAAACGATGTCAGTCGTAGTGATGTAGTCCTGTTTCCTTAAAAACTGTAATTAGGTGTCGTTTTCTCTAGAATTTTTTTGTTATGTCGTTACAGCAAATATGTTCAGGTGTTTTGGCTGCATTAGAAACTACTAACTATTAACAACTGCAATAAAGTGAAACATTGATCTGAAATGCATACATTCTTGATTTCTCCTGAACAAGCTCAGGTTGAGGGCATTGCAAGGCCAAGAGGAAAGCTTAGACTGCACAGTGCTCCTCTGAAACTCAGTCTGGGAAATCCCATGGCATTCTCCAAGCCAGAGGGAACACAGAGTCCCTTTAGTCAGTTCAGGGTTTGCCCTGTGGTCTTGTTCTGCTAAAGTGGCGTATAAAACCCCTAGAGGGAACTGCCCAGGAGATTTCCTGATAAGATGCTTACTAGGCACTACCTCATCTAGATCATTTCACTTTAAAAAAGCAGCAGTGCACCACCAGATAATTTAGCTTTTCATAAGTTCTACGTTAAAGTGCAGGATGGGTTTGAGTACCTGTCCATAACCTTAATGCTTATAAGGAAATGAATGGCAAAAAGACTACAGGGAAGAGGATGAACGGCAATTCTATGATCTCTATGAGAAGACAAAAACGCTAAAAGACAGATTGGGGCTAGAAGTGCTTGATCCTAGTCGCCTATGCTGGATTTGAGGATAAATGGGGAAAAAAGAATGGGTCATGATGCCACTAAATATGATAAACTATGATTACCCTACATTTTATCGCCTTTTTTTTATTTCTTCATCCCAACATCCCCTCCACTGTTTGTAAGCTTAAGCATTCTGTTCACTAATGGCAATATATCAAGTGTCAGCGTACAGGGGGAGGAAATCCATCCAATAGTCCAAATATAATGGCACTTGAAACCCAGCTTTTCAAATATCATCTTTAAGCAGCTCTTTGCCATTAAAAAAAACGTATATAATAATACCATGATGACAATTAAGATTACCTATCTGATGCTTATGTTTTAAAAAGCAAGCAGCAACACTAAAAATAGACTGTATGCATTTTGCATTACTTATGAGGCTGAAAAAGATAAGGGTTTTAATTATCAGAGCTTTCGTACTGCAATGGCCCTCAAACATTGCGAACACCAACAAAATGAGAGAAAAAGAACGAGAACTAGAGTAACGCTTGTGATGTTGAGAGATAGAGCGACTGACTGCAGAGGTATGAGTGAGGGTGTCTGCAGCGAGAGGGGGGAAGCACTGCAGTGAAGGAGACACTGTGTGTTCAGCATTAGCGCACATCACACAGTGAAGAGTGCAGATGCTTTTACTGAGGCTTTTTACTCACAAAGGACCCACTCTCTCCGCACTGTTCGGGAGGCTCAAAGATGAACACAAAAATCATAACGGTTCAGAAGTGAAAAAAAAAATACATTGACATGCATTGCCAAATAAATCTTTTTATCTTTTCCTGGAGACTAAACCTTTTCTTTCAGCAATCTTTTTTATTTAATATATTTCAGCATAAACTGGGAACCAAAGTCACTGACAATAATCTAGTTGAAACCCTGATTATGTTACTCAGACTTAAAGTATTAAAAGATGTATATTTCACAGGCGGTCAAAATTCCTCAGCTTGAATTCTCCTCGTGGTTATTTTCCCTGGGCTTGGTTTTCTGTCAGAGGATTCAATATCTGTATCTCATGACTGTCAAACGGCGTAACCTGGTAATGACTGCTGAAGAAACAGGGGTAAACGGACATATCATTAGCAGATAGCAGCATTGAATGTCAGGTAAATAGAAGAGGGATGGTGAAGGTAGAGGTATCTGGTTCTAGACTTGACCCGCCATTTTCTTAAGTTGGTTACACAAGATACAGAAGCTAAGTGCACCGGTACAACAAGAAACTAAAGAACCACAGTTCACCAATGGGTACATTAAAGAAATATTTTGTTCAAGTTTGGCCTTTAAATCTCTTACCAGTAAGGAACAGACTTTAAAAATAAATGTTAATGGTACAATAGATGAGATGCCACTTAAGCAACTTAAGCAGACTTCTTCCCAGACTTGGTTAAGCTCCTCGTTTAGTTGAACTTTTTATTTCTTAAAGCCAAGTTTAACCCTTTGATGTGCCTCTGATTGTGTTCATGTTACAAAATCGAGTTCTCTTAAAGCTACAGTGTGTAATTTTCAGCGACATCTAACGTCCAGACTGCAGACCGCAGCAACATGAACATCTCCCCCCCCACCGCGTCTCCCCCCCAACAGTACGGCGAGCTTTACGGGACAAAATGTCTTTCACGACGTCCACATCACCTACCTTCTCAAGTGATGAGGTTTGTTTACATAGATAATTTTACAGATAGTATTTCATTAGTCTGTGTAGAGTATATTGTTCAGTACCGTCTCAGTTCATCTCTCTCAACTTGCCGTAGTTACTTTCAAGCGTAATGGGCGATCTCGCAATCGCTAGTTTGTTGGCTCTGCGCTGCCGTAGCGCAAAGATGTCTGCCTCCATGGCTGCGAGACCCGCTCCTATGTTATTATAAATAACGAATTCTAAGCCACGCAAATATTAAGGTTAAGAGGCTGAGCTCGTAGATGATGATAAATAACAAAGTTATGTATAATATATTACATTTCTCACTGTATATCCCTGTAATTATTACACACTGTAGCTTTAAGCTACAAGACATTCCCCTACAAGACAAAAGAAATCAGAAATATAGTAATATCACCACCATGTTTGACTGTTAGTGTGATGCTCTTCTTCATAAATGTTGTTAGTTTTATGCAGGATGTATGACAGACCTTGCAGAAAGCTACAATGGTTAAAAAAATAAGTAGTGGTTTACAAACTTGGTCCCAGGACCCACTGCCCTGTGTGTTAGGTATTTATTTTCCTGCCTCAACACCCCTGACTCGCATAAATGGGTGATTAACGGGCCTCTGCAGCTGCAGAGGAAATCAGTTCATTGCAGGTGTGCTGGAGCCAAGACAGTGGATCCCCAAACCACACGTCTACAGAGTATTTTCACCCAAATTATTGAGGATTATAAAGATGTTACGTGGGAAATTGGAAATAGGGTTTTAGGTCTTGGAATTAATAAATGCCATTTTTGCCAAACCTGGCTCTGATTGCTGAATCATGAACTGAGACTTTTCCTGAGATAAGTAAAGCATCTGTTACTATAAATGTTGTTCCATTTTTCTTTTACAAGAACAACTGAATGAGCCAAAGATGAACTTGTAGTAATTCTGGTATACCAAACAATCCTGAGGAGTTTCCCCATTGTTTCTTGTTTTCTCTAGTTGTGGATACACCTCTCTCTGTTATTACCTGGAGTCCAAATCTAATGCTTTCCAGACAGATTGAAGACATTAACTTTTTTTTGGTTTTAGGACTCTTGCCACATTCGAGGCAAATTATTACCAAGCCAATAGAAGAAATGAAGATAACATGTCTGATAACATGAAGTAGATTAATAGAAACAAATCCTGCTCTGATTGAAAGAAAATTATTAACAACAGCGAAACAATGTAGTTAATCAGTTAAGACTTGACTTAACGTGGGGGTGTTGTATTTCCACACAGGAGCGATGTTGGTCTGAATTTGGGCTGCATTTATAATTAAAGGTGTATTCTGACGAATAATTATTTAAATGATCACACATCCCCTGCTGCCATTTATGGGCAGTTACTAACAAAATCTCTATATTTTTTTTATGAATACTTTCTCTTAAAGTCATTGTTGAGACTCCTCCTAGATATTCTTAGCAGATTATGTTAAAGTTCATCAGGTAATTCATATTTTTTGTTATATCTTTGCTGTTCTTTTTTCTCTTTAAGGTTGTTATCAAACTGTCCTTAAAGAAGCAAGGGGCCAAATTGTCCCATGTGGCCTCAGTTTGGTCAAAGATAATTCAAGATGATCCATCTGGCCCTGGATCCAACAATAGGGTGATAACATCTGTGGGTGAAGCTGATTCAAAGGCTTCTGTGGCGAATGCAGCAGTAGCTCTTCAGTCCCTAAAAATCCATTCATTTGCATTGCTGTTCTGCGCAAAAACAGTTTTATGCTTATGAAAGCACAAGTGGAGCACAACACTAAGGTCAAAGTTAAAATATGTGTAACTTAAACGTTTCAAGCTGTGCTAGTTAAAGTACTGATAGAGACAGGCTACCTATCAAACATCCAGAGACCGAGCAGAAAGCAGGCAGTGTGGAAACAGAACTCCTTCCCCATCCACACTCCTTGCTGGGTCTCATAATAGTTTTTTTTCAAGGTTTTTTTTCCTTTTTCCTCACTGTTTAAATATACAAGGTTTGGTTCTATTGTTGGTTTTAGTGTGCGGAAAAACTGCAGCTCTGCAGATAAGAAGCCATAAAACTACTTGTTATCTTGAAAACTCCGCCTCTGTTGTGCTGCACTCTGCCAGGGATGAATAGAGCATACCGCCATCCGTTTCTTATTGGTTTTTTTAGTTTAGCTCCACAGGATTCACAGCTGAATCTGACAGGAAAGTAAACTAACTTGGTTTCCTATGGATTATGTTCACCTTTCTTTTTTTCATAGCAGCATAAACCTTTTGGATCTTTTCCCTCTGGTCTTCAATATCCTCCGTCTTGTTTTTATAGAAAATCTAAACTATGTATGTAAATCATCTCTCCTGAAACATGTGAAAAAAGATGAAGTAAACAGTGTGAAGTTTTATGAAATTAGCAAAGAATTAAAAAGCCTCAAGAATTAATTAGGGCAACATGTTATTACAGGAAATAAGAGTTGGAATGAGAATAACTGATGGACAGCTCAGCTGCACCTCTTGTTATTTTATTAAAGCTGAATCTATTTTTTTTACACTGTTTAGTTGGATAAGCAATTATCTGAAATATATACACGTCTAGAAATATATTGTAAAGGTTTTCTTTTGTGCAATGTGTAGAGATAATCTATTTATTGAAGTTGGTGTCATGAGCCTATTCAACAGTCCCATATTAGCTTGTTCATTGTATTAATTTATCCATAAGAAAACACCTCTGAAAACTTTATTCACAGTTTTGTGCCAAAATATTGACAGAATCTCTCTTAATCTTGTATTTTTTGGAATGTTCAATATTATCTAATCTATTGATAATAAATATCCAACTCCAAATCGATAGCCAGGAAAATATTCAATAATCGATTCCATTTTCAATACCATGGCCTGAGTCATCAGGTGACTAAAATAGCTGATTTTCAGCTTTATCCATCCTAAATGGTAAAACACTGAGCAGACATTAAACATCTGTGGTCTTTTCCAATCAGTAATCCAACCTGCCATACCTCCACCCTTACAGGAAGACCAAGTTGAGAAGGCTAATGTTCAACGAAATTCATTCTCCATTACAAATAAAAAATGTAAGAAGTTTCCTAAATGGGATTTTCTCGGGGCTTTGCAGAGAAGGATAAAATATCTTCATTTAGCTTTAAACTGCTGGCAAGAATTTCAGAAAAGAGGAAAATGTTTCAAACCACAAAACAGCTAACACTGTTTTTTTTTTTATTTCCTTTTAAGCCGCTGTCAATAATGCCTACTGAATGTAATATTGGTACCCCCCGTAGAAATATCGGGGTTGAAATATCAAGGGCAAAACACAAGGGATTGCTAGTAAAAGTTCCTAATAATTACTGCTTTAACTGCTTATATACTTGTTAAAATGTATATTTTGACCCATTCTGTCTTTGTTTTGAACCTTGCTTTGGAACAATTCTTCTGTCATACAGGGCTTGATGTCACTGTTATACATATAAATAGTTAAATGATCACTCAGGGAGGAAAGCTTGAAGAAGGAAGAATTCAACTTTAATGTCATTAGACTGTCACAAGTACAAAGCCACAAAATTAACTCACTGCATTTAACCCATACCCATGGGGAACAGTGGGCTGCCATTGTGTGGCTCCCAGGAAACTGTAGGGTGTTGCTCAGTGACCAAGAATGGCAGTCTGTGGGAGTGGGGCTCAAACTTAGAACCTCTTAGAAACACAAGCACAATGCCTTAAACCCTTTTTTATGTAAACAATACTCTGAATGCAGCAAATTTAATGCTGGAAATTTAAAATGGTAAACGGGCAAAATATACATATCTGATTAACATGTCAGAAAATTACAAATTGGTTACAAAACAGTTGTTTCTCTAATATTCACTCTTTATTTATTTTTTTCTTGGTTGTGTTTTAATGTAAAGCTCATTCTTGTTTGTTAGCTACCAATGGATTAACTAAAACATACATAAAATGGTGTACCTCAGGGATACCTATCAAGTCCACTGGACTTTTAGAAAACTTTCTTCTACCCTGTCAGCCATCGACTGTCAGACGTTACTTATTTCAGTATAAATTGTTGTTACTTGGTCCATTTTACTAACACAACACTTTGGGAAATCTGGAAGCTTACAACAATTTTCAGATTTGAATTATACAGATGTAATAATAACACTGATCTTTAAATCCCCTTTTTGTTTGTCCATTATCTTCCCCCTCGGGGATGTCTATTGTCTTGACCAAAGACCGCCCAGATAAGCCGCTTATAGCGACCCACAGCTGACTTTCCATTTAACAGCATGCTGTAATACTCACAATAATCAAGATTAGTGTAAATTCAAAATGGCTTGGGCTGAACTTCAGTTGTGAATTTTTAGATTGATAGAAAAAAATGTCTGGTAAATATCAGTCATGTCCACGACCCTTTGGGAAATCCTGAAATGCTTTTTCCTTACACTACAACCATTAGCTTCAAAAGGCACTTAACCCCCTTTTGCTCCAGGGAAGCTGCCCTGTGATCGACAGAAGAATAATGTTACTGCGCAGAGCAGCTTCCTGTAAGAAAGTAACTGTATCAACACAAATTACTGCATGTACTGCTGCTTAAGTTTTGGACCACTTTCTCTAATGAAAAAAAATCCTGATGCTTCCCTGCTTCCCCTGTGATGTCGCCTATGATGGAGGCTGAAATCGCAAATTAAATATTAACCTCTGCCCTTCATATCCTTAGATAATAACTCTCATGTCATCTGTCCAGCCCTTTATTATAGCTATTCTTCTTCTTCTCTTGTCCCTACCGCCCCCTCTACGTCTAGCTGGCTTTAACACCCCCTAGAGATATGTCCTTATCAGCACCCCTTTCCTATCGCTTTCAGGGATTTCCCTTCTTTCCATGTAGTAGTTGCTGCTATGATTCATGAGCAGAGCCTCAGAGAAAGGCTCTGCTCATGAATCGAAGACAGCAAGGGAGGAATAGGAAGTTGCGAGGGGGGGGTGATATGGGGGGACAGAGACAGATTGCAGCATTTAACAGGCTGCCCTGGGGAGCTGCTGAAGGTGATAGAGAGGGAGAGAGACACATATGGAGGGAGAGGGACGCAAAATAGAAAGAGACATGCATTGTGGCGAGGAGGGTGGTTAAAGGAAGTCGCGCGCCAGCTCTGGGAGAAAAATTGGAACCTACACCGTCTATTCAGAGATAACTCGTCTGGCACTAACACTCCAGATGGACACGCACATGCAGACACATGCGTGCTTCACACAAACACAGAAAATGCACACACACCCTCCTTCTTCTACCGGGCCGCTCCTCCTCTCTCACACCACGACGCACTTCATTTACAGCAAGGTTTTCCTTTGGGGAATACACCTCTCCAAGCTGTTTTCCTAACTCTTCTGTCACATTTCTTTATCCCATCTCCAGCTGGCCCCTCGCCGCCTCTACTGATCTCAAAGCCATGCCTTTGTGGAATAAACACAATAAATATTAAATTACTTATATAAGGTCCAAGAGAGACGGCTGCAATTGTCAGAGATGATTAAAATCTGAAGCCGCCCACAGTTTGTCTGTAGTGAATACGCAAACCTAATGCTGACAACTTGTTTTGTTTCTCAGAGGATCTAGGCCATTCTAGTACTACAGATCATCTCCATGTTTCTTTGCTTTGGGGCCTTGGCTTGCAAACAATTTCACCAAATTTTCCATGCTACTGTTATAACCAGGAGGTTATTCACTTTACCTTTGTAAGACCACTCAAATATTAGGAATCTTCTGCAAAAACACTGTCCTCGTTAGTTTATCAGAAAACAACTAATATATAAATAAAACAAAGCAAAACAAACACAACCAATCTCATTTAGCCGTTCATACTATACCTACAATAATCTTTGATTAGGGTGGTTAAATCTGTCTTTAATATTTATTTCTGTTTACAGTCTAAAAAAACAGTTTTAAAGTTTCAGCAATTGTACTGTGTTTTTTTCTCAAAGCAGGGGTTCCTAAACTGGACCTCGCTTTGGTTTATATAAAACTTTTTTCCAATGTACCCCATGCCAGACAACCCAGAGCAACGTTTCAACAGTAAAAAATATAAAAAATCTACTGTAGAAAATTGCATATTTTAATAATCACAATGTCACCCTTCAATATTGCTAATGACAAAAACTCTCAAGATAAGTTATTTTTTCAATTACTTTTAACTATTACAGTACATCTGCAAGTACACTAAGCCCCCCCTAGGGGGCGAGTGTCCTACATTGAGAAGCACTGTTTTAGAGTAAGGCTCAGGGTTATATTATGTTTTACAGAGAATCAGTTCAAGTAGCTAAGCTATATTTTAATATTTCTAGAGTTGCTCACATGATTTCTAGAAAGCATTTTCAATTATTTTTTAAGATTATTTTTAGGATCTTGTGGCCATAATCTTTGAAAGTATGTAGACAGGATTAGAGAAAGGGGGAAGACTGGTTGACTTTAACCAGCCTTACCTCTCTCATCCATTCTCCTGCTTACCTATCTTAAGTCATTGGCTTTATCATAACATCGTAGTTCTCTATACTTATGTCTACTATTTGCCTGAGGCTAGATTCTAATTTCAATAAAAATCTCTAATCCTTACTCGTCTTCTGTGTGAGTCTTTCCAGCTTGAAATACCTTTCAAACTAATGTGATATACTCCAGTATTTGTATATAAAATCCTTTGGTCACTTTGAGATAAATCCTGGAAATAAAACTGGTCCGAGAGGCCCCGGTGTGAGAAAAAGTTTCCAAAAAAGACATTATCAGGGTAGAAAAGGCATTTACATAACAAGTTGAATAAGTCTATGTTGGGAAAACCATCTACACAGATTCATGGATGGCAGAGGTGGATAATCCAGAAAGTCCATGCCTGTACAGAGATAAGTTTCATAAAATTTTTGTATACATTTTGACTAACCTGCACATTACTTTTATTTAAATGTACAATCATACTTCAAGGGAGGCAGCTTTGCATTTATCATGGATGTAAAACAGTGGACCAGATTGTTATCCATTTAGATTTGCTGAGAGGACCATGGCAGTTGTTTGTCTAGACCAGGCAAGCACAAAACCCCCATTTACACTACCCATTTGAAACCATGCCGAGATTGGTACGAGCACGGTGACCAAGGTAACTGTTGAGTGTTAATGGCACACACAACTAAACTGGACCACACCAGACACAACCGAACAAGTTCATCAGTAGGGCTCGGCGCAGTTCAGGTCAAGGTCAGTTCTCAGATAACATAGAGCACATGAGCAGACTGTGTCATCTCCTTACAGTCAGCCTACGTAATCAAGAAATATCAAACATTCATAACAATAATAGCTTTCCTACCTTGCCACACAATTTCCAATGATGCTGATGAAGGTTCTCAGTCATCCAGGTCATAGTCATTCCATAAAAATTCAAAAAATCATAGACAGGTTTCAGGTATTACAGGAGACAATCCCCCCCTTAACGGCAATCCCACCCCTTTAACGACCGACCCTCAGGTTCATAGACAGGTTTCAGATATTACAGGCTAACGATGGAACCAAATGACCCATTCATCTGTTACCATTTGCATGTTTCCAAGCGATACAAGGCTTTGTCTATATAAGACTCAAACTCACTGCGGATCCAGACATTTGAATTGAGAAAGCTTCCTGGAGAGGTGACGAAACGTCTTCAAATCTTGGAAACCAAGTCCAGTGGATATTTTTTGAATTTTTACGGGATTTCCAATGATCATTCTGCTTAGCAGTGTGATGAATCTCAACTCCTGTCGTTCCCTGCGTCTGTAAGCCCTGATTAGACTATTGTTTGTTGAATCCACTTCCCAAAAGCCGACTCTGTCAAGGAAATTCACCAAAGGCTGCCTTCTTCGCCTGACTCCCCACAAACTTCCTGAATGTTGCAGGCTCCGCCATGTTGATTTGCTCGTTTATCTCTAGAGAGCAGTTGTGCAGTAGATTGTCACTAGGAGGCGAGGAACTGTGCTAGCGTGATGTGTAAACAGTCGTAAGGGACCGAGCTCGGCACAGTTATCAGATCCAAGCTCGGCACGGATCAGTTTTCAGAGGGTAATGTAAGTGGGGCTAAAGTCTGTCCTTGAGGACTGCTGTCCTGTAGATGTTAGAGCTTTCCCTGCATCAGCACAGCTGATTGTGATGACTGTAGTTGACATCAGCTATCAATGGAAATCAATTAAGCTGGAGAAGGGGACAGTGCCCCTTGAGGACCGACTTGGGGCATGCCTGGTCTAGACCTGATGGCCTTAGTGGACCTGGAGAAAGATAACAGCCATCCAAAAAGAGGGTGTAGAAGCCAATCCAGAGATTTACTAGGCTTTATCTATCCCATAATCAAGCTGGGTCTACCAGGTGTTAATCTGAGAAAATGCCCTGAACTAGAGAACGTTGCAATTCCCCCTAACTCAGGTCAATGGTCCACTTCTGCTTTAACAATATGAATTAGATATCTTGTTGCTTATGTTCATGACTGGTGATAGGATAGAGCTGGATGGGTAGCCTTGGGTTTTATTTGTGGTCCACTCCAGGCTGTGACTGGGAACGATTTTCTGCCCTGACATTTTTCTATCTACACCAGGCCACCATCTGCCCCAACCCCCCCCAAAAAAATAGAAGCACAGTCAAACACGTGCATCTCAAATGTGAAACACAATACAAACAAACATTGTGGATTAACCAATCTATCTTCTAGCATCACACGACAATCATCGCCAAGACTTCTATATTGCGGTTTTACTGGATTTAGTTATTAGCACGGATGCGACAGTGACTTCAGAAGGGTTGCCAGATGTCAATGACTTACATTTTCCAGCCCAAAAAATCTTCATAAACCGCCTGGATATAAAAAAAATCTCGCCCAATTTGAACCAAAGTCTATTGTTCTCTTAGGCTATAAATCTAACGAAAAACATATTTTACCCATAAACAGCCGTCCTAAACTGCCAGATTGGGAAAAATCCCAACCTGGCAACAATGTACGTAAGAAGGGAAACGTTAACCCTTAGATGCAAAACCCCATCATGCAGCACAACATATTTTTGCTAAATATTCGAACAAATACAAGAGGAACATTGTATTTTGGTTTAAAAAAAACATTTTAGTTTTATTATAATTTAGTTTGTTGCAAGGCTTTTACAATTTGAAAAAATAGAAATTTACACCATATGCCAACCGTGACAAGGAAGGGCTAGACTAGACTAAACTAGAAGTACCAATAATCATCTAAGTCCAAACCCTAATCTATGTTCATTTATTCTAAGGATAATTTTGCTCAGCATTTTTACTGACTCATTTGAATTTGTCCTTAATTTATATAGAAATATTGAGGTTTACATAAAGGCTACACGAAGACTGAAAATTTAAATAGATCTGTGTGTGAGTCAGACACACTCCAGAACCATTAAAACCCAGCTTTAACTTAGAGGAGGATGATGATGATATTTTTATGTCGGCAGAACCATTCCGACTGATTACCTAATCTACCTTTATTTACATTTTTCTAGAGGTTTGGAGTTTGCGAAGCATAAAGAAGAGGAGGTTCTCTCCTATTTGAGAAAAACCAGGGCTCTACCTCTGCATACCGATCAACTTAAGTCGGCTTTGATGATAAGTGAACACCATAGAGGTGTTAACTAGCCCACGGGGGTATGCAATAATTACATGTCAAAATAAGCTGACATGCCAGATTCATTACCACTGGCTCCACAGGGACGGCGTTTATTTAGAGTGGAACAGCATCTTTTTTTTTCATCACATTTATGCCAAGAAAAAAAGAAATCTGGGGCTTCCTCTGAGTAATTATGCATCTCTCAGAACCCTGCTTCTTTATTCCAGTTCTCTTACATAACATATGCTATTTGCAGGCCTTTTTTGTCCATGTTAGAGTATTCAGATGCCCTCGAGTTTGTAGCCTGGGTTAAATGTATGCTCTTCTCCATTATTATGTCTTCTTCTGTCCTCTCCTGCACTCTGCTCTTCAATTTTCCACCCACCCAGTTCCTACTTCCATCCCATCCCCACTGTATTCCCCATAACTGTACTAATCCCTCCCTTTCCCTATCCCTCCGGTGTGGGCATCCTGCTAACAGCCCGCGTTTGGCTGCACAGCCAGATGTGCGGTGATGTGGAGTGTGTAAACCAAACATCTGCTCATACCTGCGCTTACTGTACATTAAATGGATTAGACTGCTTTCCCCTTAGGACTTCTGTCCGCTGCTTTTAGGCCACACTCCTGATAATCTCAACTGATGGGCTGCAGCTTCAAATGAAATTTGGAGCTGAATATGATTGGAATTACAGGTGAGCCCTGAGATGTAATTTGGTTTGATGTCTGCAACCTCTGGCTGGGCACAGCTTCAAAAGGTTAAATCCCTTATGTATTGTGCCAAAACGCTATGTTGGACAAAAAACTACAGAAATTTGGTTCTACAGCATATAAGAAATATGTCTCTTCCTGTTAAATGCAGTGTTATATATCAAAATGACAGGATATAAAAAGCATGCTACCTCTGACTACGTGACCACTTTTGAGTTTTAAGAGCAGAACCTGTTAAACTCTGTGGCTCTGCTCGCTGTAACAATCTCATCTCATGCTGAAACACGCTGTACCTGCCCACTAAAAATAGCACCATGCCAGTTAATGGCTTTATATAAGTGAGAGGATGGGGGTCTGTGTGATGTGAGAGGGACTCAGGAATAGATGAGGCTCCTGGACACTGATGAGAATCAGAGCTTGGTTTTATAAATACTTTAGCTTCCTTTGAAAATGTCTGGGATTTTTTTTTGTGTTTTTTAAATATTTTGCAATCAAAGTAAACACTTTAAACTGATATGGGTAACTGTTAAAGTCAGTAAGGAAAAAAAATAGTCAACCTTCTTAAAAATTTGTACCAAATAAGAAACTAAGTGTTATTTGGTTTTATAAGCTTTACTTTTCAATTCTAATGGCAGTTGGTGAAATGTCACCAAATGTAATCTTTTTCCACAAATATGAACATGACCTTTCCTTTACAACTTTTTGTGACATCTTGTTTATTTTTCCAGTTTTCTGCAGTCATCTTGTTGTAACTACAGCTTGTTTTCAGCAGGGAGAAAATATCTAAGTTGTCATTTTTTCTGCATCTTAAGATAATTGGTTGAGTTGACTTTTACTTTAAGTGGAAAGTAAAATAAAAGGTTTTCTTTAATTTTTACTTTTATATTGTCTTTATTTTATAATCAGGCACTGATTCTAAGGAACCACAAGGTGTCTGGGTCAGTGAAGACTAGGCTTTATGAATGACTTCAATAGATAACAGTTTTTGTAATTGCTTGGTTTGCAGATCGGTACACTGGTTGGTTGACAGCTAATTTATTTGGGGGGAAAGATGCTTTTACTAGTTGTTCAGTTAATTTTTTTTTTTGGTTGCTCTGTTCATTAGCTGGTTGGTTGGTTTATTAGGTAATAGCTGGGTAGGTTGGTTGATTAGTTGGTTAATTAATAAGTTATCTGGTCAATTAGTTGACAGGATTATTGTCTGTTAGTTGGTTTACTGATTAGTTGTTACTCAATGTTTGGGTTGGTTGCTACTCTTGAAAAAAAACAACATGTAGTAATTAGTTGATTCAGTTTGGTTTAGAATAGTCATCCAAATGATATAATGGTAAAGTGTATCTAGTTGCAAAAGCTATAAAACACCAAGAGAATTTAGGTAAAATCTAGTTAAACTGAAATTTTTTTATTACAAATTACCCAGGCTGGATTTCCATGTTTGTAGGCAGCAGTTTAACAATCTACACCATCACCCGGCTGCTTTTCTCACCATTCACCAGTTCATACTGTGTAACACACAGGGCTGAATTTAAATTTACTGACAAAAAGAAAACACAAATTTGATGGTTTACATGCAGTTAGATTTAATGAACTAATTTTGAACATTGCTATGATTTCTTATTTCAAGTTTTTTTATTACTCCATCCAGACAGTGTAAGATAAGATAAGACTGTATTGATCTCACAGTGAAAAAAATCACTACACAGTGGAGAAATTCACTTGCCCATGACCAAAATCAAATAAATAAGAAAATATTCCCAAATATTCTCAAAATCATGATAATTGAATAAAAACAAAAATTACTACAATTGGGGAAAAAGTTAAAACAATTAAATGTGGTGTATTTAACATAAGATCTCTTTGTTCAAAAATAATTTCAGCCTGTTAGTTAATGACTTGATTTGTGATAACCACAGTGATTCATGTTGCCTTACAGAAACTTGGCTGCAGTAAGAGGAATATGTGAGCATGAATGAGACATGCTTAAACTAAATGTGTCTAATTTAAATTTTCACATACCCAAAAATTCTGGGCAAGGAGGAAGAGTAGCAATAATCTTTCAGTCTCACTCACTGATTACTAAAAAAGGCAGTTAATAATTGCAAATCTTTTAAATATTTAACCCTTAGGTTTCCTCATCCAAATTGCAAATCCAGAAAACATCTTTTTGTATCTTTTTATTGTCCTCTACCCCCTTACTGTGAAATTTTAGATAAGTTTTCAGACGTCCTATCTTATTTATATTCATTGTGGAGGATTTCAACATCCATGCTAACACTGGAGGTGATAGCTTAAAGGTATAGAGGACTATCTTTTATTTTTGGGTGGATCATCTAAATAAGTGGTCCTCCTAATTGTCAATAATTCTGGTGATATGTTTACATAAGGCCACTCTACTCTACTTTTTTTCTGCGCATGCGCTCTTTCAGGCTTATATCTGTGGTGAACTTAGTTTTCACACAGTCATCGAAACTCACCTTTCTTACAGCGGTTCTTTGAAAAGGGTTCAGGGTCGTAAGAGATAAACTGTCTATGAAGTGTATGACAAGAAAATAAAGGTTTCAGGAAGAGGCAGATATATCCTGGAATGGTTTATGCAGAGAGCTCTTCTCGCAAAGCAAGGGATTTGCTGTCACAGCGGCCCGCTGTCGCCATAGGTTGCCACTACCCGACAGCAGCAACTACTAACAAAGAAGGCACAGGCACTGCGCAGTAGGGAGATCATCTGTCTAAACGGTCAATGAACTGAGATTGCTATAAAGTCCAATATATATTTCCGGCTCTATATAGTTATTGAGGGATTTAAGTGTTAGAGCGGACATTCAGGCACAGTAAGCTTGAATGAGCTATGAGAACAGCAACTTTTAAATAGAGGAGAAATGGGGTTGTGCATGTGATTTTTTTTTTTTTTTTTAATCACAGAAATCCTCCCCAATACCTTTAAGGGCACCCATTAATGCTATCTTAGACTCTGTTCAAAATATGAATAGTTCCACACATTCTCATTTTCACACTTTGGACCTTGTACTGACATAAAGCACTGAATGTGAAGAAATGACAGTATTTCCTCACCCTGTCCTTTCTGAGCACCTTTTAAAAACCTCCAGAACTACTTTTACAGAGTTCTCCTCCCCCAAAAGAAGGTTTCACTTTAGCAGATCCTTATCAGATAACGCAGTTATAAATTTGAAATAACCTGTTTCCATTTCTCCCTCCTACTTGTCAGAGGGCAAAAGTTTAGTATATTCCGCTTCACAGATTGATGATTTTGTTGACGGGGTTGCTTGTTCTCTGCATATTGGCTCAGACAATGCAGCCCATTTGACAAAAAAAAATTAAAACTAGAAAACTAGCTCCCCGGTTTAATGCAGAGCTATGACGCAAAATGCTAGGAAACTGGAGAAAAAAAGGCGCTCTACATGCCTAGAGGAATCCTACCTAGTCTGAAAAAATTGTTTACTGCTGTATAGGATGACCCTTCATAAAGCAAGAGCAGCATATTTCTCCTCATTGATAGAGGAGAATAAGAATAATCCAAGACATCTTTTTAATACAGTTGCAATAATCACCCAGAGACATAAAAACCTGGGTAACTCTTAACTTTCTGCTCCTAAATGCAGACAAAACAGAAGTTATAGTCATAGTAGAAGCTGCTTAGTCAGTCACTTCGTTTGGATGGGATAAATTGATCTCTGTTAACAAAGTAAAAACTCTTGTTGCTTTTTTATCAGTACCTGTCATCTAAATCCCAATTTCAACAAGCTTTCTAGAATTTCCTTCTTTCATCTGCAGAATATTGCAAAAATGGAAATATCCTGTCCAGGGATAATGCTGAGAAACTAGTCCATGCATTTGTTACTTCAAGGCTGGACTATTGTAATTCTTTACTATTAGGAAGTCCACAAACTGTAGTTAAAAGCTTTCAGCTGATCCAAAATGCTGCAGCCAGAGTTGTGGTAAAAATTAAAAAGAGAGATCATATCTCTCCTATCCTGGCTTCTCTTCATTGGCTTCCTGTTAAATCCAGAATAGAATTTAAAATCCTCTTTCTCACATATAAAGCCTTAACTGGCCAAGCTCCATCTTATATCAGAGATCTGATTGTTCCTTATGTTCCTAACAGAGCACTTCGCTCTCAATCTGCAGGTTTACTAGTGGTTCCTAGAATTTCTAAAAGTAGAATGGGAGGGACATCTTTTATCAGGCTCCTCTCCTGTGGAACCAACTACCAGTTTTAGTCCATGATGCAGACATCCAGTCTACTTTTAAGGGTAGGCTTAAAACTTCCATTTTTCATAAAGCTTCGAGTTAGAGTGGCTCAAGTTATCCTCAGCCGCTATCTATATGGTTATGCTGCTATAGGCTTGGACTGATGGAGGATAGGGACCCTTTTTCATCATTCTGCTTCATTCAATTTCTATTCTCCCATTCTGCCGAATTTCTCAGTTCAATCTCTAATGTTATGCTCCCTCTGCTTCTTCTCATAGTAGCTTAATCTAGTCTGTTCCTGTTTGGCTGTGACATCATCCTGGAGATAGGTGCCAGCTGTGATGCTGCCAACAACACCTTTGTTTGTGGATGTTGGAGTCTGGTCTGTTGGTCAGTATAGTCTGGGTTCTCCGACTGTGACTAACTGTATGTGCTCTCTTTCATCATCTAACACGGAAACTGGCTTGGAGCTTTGGGTTTCGTTAAAGGGAACTGTTGGCCTCGCTGATAAGGCAAGGTGCTCTGTTCCCCTTTAATGGGGTAGGGGTTGTGATGATAGCAGGAAGGAATCCAAATTGTTTTTTTTTTTTGTTTTTTTGTATCAAGGCAGCAGGGTATTAATGCAAATCATAACTCGTACCCTCATCATTTAGACATTGGTTTTTTGGGCTAAATCTGGTTGGGCCGTTATACTCATGATTTATTTCAGATATAGTTGTCTAAAATGGGGCTGCGTTTGGTTGGTCTGATTTGATCCATTTTAGCCCAATAGTAGACATTGAAATGATGTTGAAAACTGGACTTTTTAACAATGTGAAAATTATGGCTTTTCACCCTTCACTTTTCAAGCAGCAGTATAATTTTGTCTTTTCATAGTCTTTTCAAC
This sequence comes from Cyprinodon variegatus, assembly GCF_000732505.1. Lineage (NCBI taxonomy): Eukaryota > Metazoa > Chordata > Actinopteri > Cyprinodontiformes > Cyprinodontidae > Cyprinodon > Cyprinodon variegatus. Next base: position 58,405 of record NW_015151659.1, read on the forward strand.
TAACTTTTGCTCTGAAGGTAAGAACAATTTTCTTTGTTTGATTTTCAAAGGTATAATCATAACGGTTCCTATAATGTTTGTATAAGCAGGTTTTACAATGAGAAGAGTCCATTTTCAGTATATGTTGTCTTTTAAGTACTTTGCAAATTAAATACATTAAAAAAGTTTAAAAATAAAGTTCAAATATTCGGATTGCAGATGTGAGTGAGAACCTGGCAGCAGATTGGGTACATGCAGGAGCAAATGATGGCTTAAGATCATGGTCCTCTTCACCTTAGCGTTTCCTTCTTCTGCTGCTAAGCTTGGCTCAAGAGCTCTCATTTGTGTATTCTTCGCAGTCACATATAGAGTACATTTCTTTAGCCAACAGACACAAGGCTTATTGCTGCAATAACTGTCAGACAGGGAATACAAAAAGGAGGCAGCAGAAAGCATCTAAAAGCAACAGAGAAATGTATTTATAGACAGAAATAAAAGGATTATACCTCCATGAAGGAGTAGGGGGAAGCCACTGCTTTTCAGACACGTCAAATGCTGTTCGATCACAGTTGGAGGGAGAACGGGGGTGGGGAGAAAAACAGAGCAGAAGTAGGGAAAAACTGGCAGATAGAGAGAGCCTGATTGGGAAAAAAGTGTAAGAAGTGCCATTTTTCTAGATTCAATTCACTAGTTTCAGATTGGTCTGTGCATCACATCAGAGGCTGATAATTCCCCCCTGCCAGCTCGCTAGGAACAGGGTGGCTGCCGCAAAGGATGGGGAGTCTGCTAAATGATGCTTCCAAGCATAATGAGACTTACTCCCACCTTTCCCTTTTACAGCATGTGTGCGCTCCCTGCTGTACTTGGAGTCGCTAATGGATTATGGACCTTGCTTTAAAAGTATTAAAAATCGCTACATGTTTTTTTTTTTTTCCCCTCCTAATTCTGTCCTGCTTTTGAGAGAAAAAAATGGGATAAAAAGAAAATCCAGCAAACAGCTGTCAAAAGGGGAACTACCGCCAAATATGAATTACATAACATCCATCCCTGCATATTCTCTTCATATTCCCTACGAAGCCGCTTCCTTTTTCCCCCTTCCGTCTCTTTTCAACTTCTTTGCGCTGCACATATGTTGGCTACCGGATGTGTAAAAACTAGCGTTAATACCCTGCCTTGAGTCCTCTTGCTGTTGCTAAGGAGAATACAGTCAAGCCTTTAAATGGGGGGAAAAAAAGCAAAGACGAGCGCAGGGATGAAAGCATGTTCATGAGAAGAAAGGAGGAAATGAGGCATTGGATGACTAGATTCCAGCTGGAGGAGGCAAATGTGTCAATACAGCTTAAAGGTGCATTCCCATTGCTAAGTAAATGAAATGGAGTGTGGCTCACAGATAGGCAGGGAGCACTGCTGAGCTATGATACATTCCACCATGTTCCTACACAGATTACAACTGGATAATGAACATGTGTAGATAGCCTCCAGGGAGATGTTCCTCAACTCTGTAATCTGCTATAAAATGTAAAATCCTGAAATATGTTCATGTATTGTACTTCTATGTCAGACATGATGCTCTAAACTGATCAAATTTTAACTTGGTGAATTATTTGAGGGGATAAAAGGAAGCACTTTACTACTTTGTGGCTAATGCACATATTTTTTAAAATGGTTGCAGTCTAATGCACCAACTCTCTGGTTTAGATTGAATAAGGTTTGATCCATGTTCAGAGATTACCAGCATTCAGTCGGTTGTTTAGGTATCCTTGTATGTAGAAATCATGAGGTGGGGCATAGTCATTGGCTTGAAGCAAATACCTCAAATCTATAAGAAATTAAGCCAGGATGGAAGTTTGTCTGTGATCGCCATAATGACTGCTGTCTGAAAAGTGCTGGTATTTATGAAGGTGCTAGGACCTGGAAGCACTATGCTTCCTAGCGCAAACTCAGCATTCTATCATTTGTGTGACAGAACAGCAGAAACTCATAAAGTTTAACATAAAACCTTTCTTTTGTGGCATATACTCATTTGTGTAAGTTTTGTTTTTTGTACCAATTTGTACCAATTTGAGCACCATCATTCATGAGTGTGTTCATCGAATAACGACGTCCATAAGGCTAAAAAGTGTCTCGATTTAGCACAGCAATCTGGGGCTCCTTTTCCACCAAGGTTAGTTTTCTTATTGTTGACCCTGCGAAACGTGAAGAGATGGGAGATGCCACAATTTGAGGCAATCGGATGGAACCAAAGTTTTGTGCACCACCAATAAGTTTCAAGTCTTTCTAGTCCCAAGGGAAGGAATGCAAGCCTTAAATCGAGTCAAAGTCTCAATCTGATCAATTCAAAGTAAGGATAGGTATGGAATTATGTACTTTTATTGATGGTGGCCAAATTCTATCTGTTTTACCAAACATGTATTCATGTAGAGTGAACCATCTTAGTTTGATACATAAACATTATTTTGAAAGAGAGGGATTGAAAGAGTGGTCAGTTTTCCATGGCAGGCATGAATGAAGCTTTGCACATACAAGAGGATGATGATGTAAGAAGCTTATCTATAGTAAACAAAGTAAGCAGGGCTAGTAGAAAGTGCTTGAGAGGAGGACTCCACTATCCAAAATCTATACAGATTACAATGTGGGGGGAGGGTAACACGTCATATCTAAGGAAGCATCTAGTAAGCATTCTGTGCTGTTAGCATCTGTTAGCTCAATGTCTGCAGCCGGAAACCTGAGGCAACAAATTTATCATCTTTGTTAACCAACGGCAACTGTACAAACTTTTACTCTAAAATGAGTAAAATAGGATTATCAAACAGTTGATGAAAGTTGCAAAATAATTATTAACTAAATGAATCAGGAACTTGGTCGTGCTGCTGTCAGCTGGAGCCTCTCAAAGCATTCGATCCAACAAGTTCAACAACACTTGAATGCAGAGTTCATGTAGCATAACAGAAAATAAAACATGACATTCCCTAATCTAAATTTTGCACCAAAGAAAAATCCGTGATTAAAAAGTTCCACAATACTTTGATGGAGATGTTACCTGATTTTCTTGTTATAAATTACATTTAACTAAAATTTTAAATTAGATCTAAAGGAACAAAATATTTTGATAAGTGATGTAGGCTTTTTTATGAATACGAATCACTGAAAAAGTTAGAACATTACCAACATGACTGCTTATTCTCCTCTAAACTAAGTAAATAACTGTGCAGGACAGAGTCTTTAAATTGTGGGGGATCAGATAAGTAGGGGACACTAGAAAATGCTACGTCCATCACTGTGTTTACATTCCAATTGTTACATCATGTGCACATGTGGCATCATCTGCCTCATAACAAATGGGAGCAGAATATCCCATCAGGATAGGACTAAGGAGTGAATGGCAAGACCATACAGGGAGAAATACAGCATGCATACAGAGCAAGTATTCCCACTGGAGTGATGCTCTACTTCTGTGGCGGAAGGAAATAATCACTCCACAGGGCTGCTATTTTTATCTATGTGGAATTGATCAATTCATCTCAGCACCTCCTGATATGACACACCACACCGTGCGAGTTAGTAAGTTACGTAACATGGATATCTCTTTAATCTACATGATTATCATCTCAAGGATCCTGCCGGTGAAAAGCCAAGTCCGCCTTTTCCCTTTAGTTAAATATGTGTCAGTTTTGCCTCGGCAACTTATTTACCTTCTGTAATTCATCTTTTTCTACTTCCAAGTCAGAGATGTGGTTACAGCCAGAAGATTACATCCTGGTGGAGATGAGCACATCACACACAGTGTTTGTATTTATCATGCTTACCTCTGCTTATGACCGTAAAGCTTTGAGCAGAATCTCAACAGAAAACTCAGCAGAGCAATATGAAGTTTACCAGCTGCATAGGCCAATATTGCATAACAGAAAGTAGACATACTTTTGATGCCTGCAGTGATTCAAGCCTCACTAAGCACTTTATTATGCAAGGATAAAGAGATGCATAATAACACAGCATCTAGAGTTTGGGATTGATTTATGCTGTGGTGCTGCGGGAAATTAGAGATTCTTATGATACATTCTTTTTAAAAAGACACTATCTTATGTGTACGCAGATGCTACAAAAAAAAGCTCAGCACTTAACTATGAATATCAACTGCGTGATTTCACAAAATCCTTTTTTAAAGAGCTCATTGAAGAAAAAAAAGATGTTGCTCTTTGATTCTTGTTCTTCTAGTGTCATCTGCTCAAACTGATTATGACATTTACACACATTATGGCAAATGATAGACTTCTGACAGATTTTGAGATACATGCTAAATTTTTCACAAAACAACATCTTTTTATTATTGCTGATTGCTGATTCGCTGACAGAATTGGTTCATAAAAACGGATCCATTTGGGCTAGATGTTATAAAATGTACCAACTAGTGTTGCGCTGATGCCATTTTTTGGCCCCGATACGGATACCTGATACCTGGCTGTGAAGTATTGGCCGATACGATACCATACCGATACCATCTGTATGAAATTGATGTTTGTGTGTATATATATGAAGAACTGCATATTACTAAGATGTAAAATAACTGCCATCATGGCTTTGTCAAGCTGCTACCTACCTTTGTGAAGCAGGAAAAAGACTAATACAAAGTGATTCCAGTAGAACTTTTTATTGCCTACCTGAAATGAGTGACAATAGTTGAATAAACTTTTGGCCGTCAAAATGGTATCAGCGCCCTATTTGTCGGTACTCGTCGATACGGATCCCACCATTTTAGTGCCTGTATAGATTTTAGTGATACTGGTATCGGAATTGGTGCAACACTAGCACCAACACTTAAATTCTTTGTGTTGCAGCTTTTTGACAACTCTAAAAAAGGGGGCTTTTACTAGATAACCTATTAGCTACAACAAGCTAAAGTTGAGAGATTCCTGTATTCAACACTTGTATTTAACATAGTAGTTCATATCGGAGTGATTAAACTTAAAGAAGTCTAAACATAGATCTTTAAACTAAATTCAAGATTAATGAACAACTTTTGTATATTTAATTATGACATAATTATTTGACATAATTATATATATATCTA